>NW_007577762.1:1072041-1127736 GCF_000690725.1 Stegastes partitus
TCTCTCTCTCTCTCTCTCTCTCTCTCTCTCTCTCTCTCTCCATCTCCATCTCTATTCTCCTGTGACCTGGTTCTGTCTGCTTGACTGGCTCTGCTTTAAAGACACTATGGACATACACGCAAACACAGACGCAGACTAGCTTTAAAACCCAATGACAGAGCATTAGTGAGCGAGTGCAGTAGCTGCTATCAGGTAATGTCGAGATCCATTATGTGCCATTTGGCAAGAAGTGACATCTGGAGAATTATTCTAACAGATGTGTTGCATGTTGTTTAGTCAAATTATAAATTAGTTTGGCGAGAGGTAAGAGTTGGGAAGATCATTTTTGTAGCTAATAAATCACAATTAGAGAAGACGTAAGACGCCTTTGGCTGATAACTACGATTTGACGAGGTAATATATGTTATATGTAGTAATTTATTGTGGGAAATTTTGGCAACAAAAAAGTTTTGATCCTGTGGACAAATGATTCCAACATGATTATTAGTGTCTTATATAACTGTATCTTAGTGACTTTTCCATTATTTATTGCTAAAAGTCATCAGTATGATGCATTATCAAAAAACATCTCTCGTCTGGATGAATAATATATGATCTGGTTTGTCATAAGACCAATACAATGGAGCAACATTTTTATAAGATCAGCCTAACATTTTCATCCCTTTCACAAAAACCCTAGACACCACTAGCTTCACACACCACAAGTTATCTTTCAAAACCAGTGCCACTGCTCAGATGATGTTTATTTTCACCACTGAAACACGCTCTGTGTCTGTGTGTAGGGTAACTCAGGCCTGGGTTTCAGTATTGCTGGAGGGACTGATAACCCCCACATCGGAGAGGACCCCTCAATCTTCATCACCAAGATTATACCTGGAGGAGCCGCAGCCCAGAATGGACGACTCAGGTACAAACACAGACGCAGATTTGTTTTTAAGTGATGAATTGTTGGACTACTCACACTAGAACTGCTGCATGCCAAAGTCCAACTCTTAACCTCGTAATTGTAATCTTAACCTTACCGCTAACATTTTCAATCTTCAGTGTTTAGCGTTGTCACCAGATGCGATTCATATCATCACAATATGACAGCTTCATTTTGTTGCCTGAAAAAAAAAAAAAAAAAACTACACACATTCAAATTAACAACAACATTTGATTATGTACTTGCAAAATCAGGGCAGTGCAGAATGGATTAGTAGCCATCAGGTAATTTTTAAAGCTGCATTTACTCGTCCATTTCCAGAATGCAGCAGAAATGCTCAAACATGTAGCGTCACACTTGTGTAAGCAATTTCATTCTGTTGCTACTGGTGACGCAGTGATCGACCAGGTAGAATTATTGTTACAAAACACTGAAGTTAGACAGGATTGCTTTTGTTAACTGCCAGCAAGCAACATTTTGAAAGAGTGCTGTGAGGAGTGCACCTTCTGTCACAGTTAACTGAGTGTCTAGTTTTTCACTTCACTTCACCATTAAAGTTTGCCATTGTGCTTACAGTAAGAATGCAGACATTGAATGTTGTGCCCTTGACAGTTTTGCCCTTTACGAAGGTACATTACGACTGCTAGTTGTAAAGAAGCTTCAGGCACTAGCAGAAGATGTCTTATTGAACTTGGCATTTTCTACAAATGAGTCTTATCTTACGTCATTTTACTTATATATTAATGGACAATCAAATATCCTTCTATCTTTTCCTTATGTGAACATCTTAAAGGACATTGAAAGTGGCTTAAAAAGTAATTTTGTGTAGCTTGCTCTCTCTCTGTCTAGTTTTAGAGTGAGTGACTGTACAGTCTGCTTTTCTTCCCTATTTATCTCCTGATGCCACTCAAATGACTTCTCTGCCGTGCGTGGTGTTGCTGTACAGGGTGAATGACTGTATAGTGCGGGTAAATGAGACAGACGTCAGGGAGGTGACCCACAGCGGGGCTGTGGAGGCGCTGAAGGAGGCTGGAGGTCTGGTTAGACTGTGCATACGACGCAGGAGGAGCCTCACTGAGAGAATCATGGATATCAAACTGGTCAAAGGGCCCAAAGGTAAGACAACACTGCAGGCACAGTATACACTGGAGTCTGTAAGTAGTGAAACACAGATATGCTGTAATTTTGTTGCTATTGCACCACTCCAACAAATAAATAGAACAACACTGTGAGCTTTAAGTGCTGACTTTAAGTTTCAAAGCAGTTTAGTGGTGGTCACAGGCTTCAGGTATCCTACTACTGACTGACTGCACAATGAAAAAATGTGGAAACAGAAACTGGTGTTGCTTAAAAGTGAGAATGTCAGATAAGGCTCAGTGTTCTTGTCTTAGAAGGCAGCATGTTCAAGAGGAAACAATACAGTAATGTAACTGAGCGTGGGAATGTAAAGCATCATGATGCAAGTAAAAACCTGGAAGCTATGAAAGGTTGTGTTTACATGTTTTTTCCTAAGTCAAAACTAGTAAAGGGCCAAAAGGTGAGAAAACACAGCAAATCCAAACATTAGGAAAACCTTTAGGTCACCCAGAAGTTGCATCACAAAAAAAAAGAAAAAAAGAAATGACCTGTTGATGTTTTCTCTCAGGTTTAGGATTCAGTATAGCAGGTGGAGTTGGAAACCAACATGTCCCTGGTGACAACAGCATCTATGTGACTAAAATCATCGAGGGAGGGGCTGCACACAAAGACGGACGGCTACAAATAGGGGACAAACTTGTTGCAGTAAGAGACACCTTTCAGTCTTTCCCCGCCTTGTTCTTCCTCTTTTTGGTTTTTCTGTATCATGCAAAGTGCAAATCTGGATCACAGCCTTCATCAACCATAAATGGAAATGAAATACAATAAAACATATGAAGTTTCCTTGACAAGTTTTGGGATACGTTGTCACCGATAGCATCATTCATTGAATGATATAAATTGCTTGTATTCGTTAAAACAATCACGCTTTTTTCAAGCCAGAAGAGCAGTGATTCAACCACTGTGTTACTAAATTTAGAACTGGCTCCCGTTTTCACAATAGCGTCCCCATTGTACGTTTTTGTTCCAGGCTGGTGTGGCTTTCCAGTGAACATTTGTGTTGTCTCCATGTTTTCTGTGTGTCTATGCGTAACACAGTACATGTCTTGATTTACCTCTAGGTGAATGGCTCCTGTTTGGAGGAAGTAACTCATGAGGAGGCAGTGGCTGCACTGAAGTCGACTCCTGATGTTGTGTACCTCCGTGTGGCCAAACACACCTCCCTTTTTATCAATGACAACTTCCCTCCACCCGATGTCACTAATTGTGAGTACACACCAAGAAGCTCTCAATGCATGACTTGTCCATTAGAAAACAGTTTGATTTTACTCATTGCATTACATACATTTGTGAAATTCCACCTCCATCAGACTATAGATTCTTGCTTTTCTTCAACTTGTAGTCAAACAGTCCTCTGGTAAATGCTGCACACATCACTGCAGCCAAGCTGGTGAAGCGTTTTCGAGCCAGATGGTGTCGAATGATAAAAAACAGCAAGGAGCAAAGCTGACAATTTTGCTCCCACAAATAGAGAAAGCTCCCGTTTACTGCTTGAGGCGGAGGATTTGAGTCGTGGCTCTTGCTCAGAGCGACTTGCTCATGAGTCATGAAATCCCAGACCGCCATTGTTACAATCGATCAATCAAGGTAGCATTCTCGGTCTCTGATATAAAACCAGCAGAAAGGCTGGAGAGGGAAGGCAAACATCGAGGTACAGTAAAGGGGGACGGGGTAAAGTTAGCTTTCATGTAAAATGATTAAAGAGATCTGATTACAGATGTGGGTGATAGAGCCCATGTGGATGAGGAGCAGCAGTTGACGAATCAGGCAGAAGCCCTTTTTACACAAGACTAGTAGTATTTGTGGACCTTGTGATTTAGAAATCCTGCTCTGTGTCTGTTTAGTGCGACATTCACACTGGATTTATCAACATTATGCTGTATAGTGACACGAACCACCTGAATTTGCACCCAAAATGCCGTTCAAACTTTTATTCATTATTGCCAAAGCCTTCAAGCCTCCATACCTCTTAAGCAGTAAAAGTGGCAAATGAAAAGTGGAGAGAAGAAGAAAAGAAACAACCCAGAATAACAGACGAACTGATTTGCACAGGATAGAAATTATCACAGGACTTCTGTGGGTCATTTGCAGTGAAATGTGTGCTTTTCACACTTAATTAAAATCACAGACAACCAATTATCACAACATACTAAAGTTCCTGAAGTAATTTTTGTCCCATGCAAATGAGACTTTTATGTTCCAGAGCTTGATATGTGCTGTTTTTACTTCCTCTCTAAGTGATCATAATGCTCATCAGTGTTTATGTCTGTACTGATGTGGAGGCTTTTCACTTTGAACAGCTCAGGAAATTTCTGCTCCACTTATCTGAACTCGTAACCTTGGTGCATATCATCATGTTGGCTCAATTTAAGACGGTCAAGGATGAGTGTGAAGGAGCACTCATGACTAAATTATTTTTTTAAAATAGGTCTGAGACAGCAAAAGTGGTTAAAATGTTTAATATGTCACGTCATGTTTGCAGATAAATGTATCATAAACCTTGTAATGGATCAGGGCTAGATACCATATGTTAATAATTATTCCACACCACTTATTAGAGACCAGATAATTGCTTATGCCATTAACATGACATCCCTGAATTTACCTGGAAGAGTTTCAATAAAGATGCAGTTAACTCCAGGACAAAAAAATTAATGCAGCAGCATCTTCACCATCCCTGTCGTCACACATTGTCTGTCTGAGAGTTTTAAAAGTCATTAAAGTCGCTTATAAATTTTCATGTTCATATTTAAAATATATCCTGCAATGATCACATCTCCCAGACAGTTTATTTGTTATATAACAGTCTGATTATCAGACTGGGTAAATTTGGTTCCCTGGATTACTGCCACTTGTCATCTCTCCAAATCAGCATATTATCAAACAACATGTCATTTATCACTGCTCTGAATCTAACACATTACTAAACGGCATATCTCAACATATCTGCAATGCAGTGTGAACTGTGATCAAATACATGTGTTTCCAATACAGTAAGAACACGAACATGAACACCGGATGTTTCACAAGAAATAAAGGAACTTTGTAAACAGTATGGTAAAATAAGAAAAAAAAACATGTTTCTGTGTTTTTCTCCAGCGTACTCCCCACACCAGGACAACCATATAAGCCCCTACATGAGCGGCAGCCAGTCTGTAAGCCCCGCCCCACTGACCACGCCCAGATACTCACCACTGCCCAGGGCCATGACTGGAGACGATGATGTGCCCAGGTGAGACCTCACATTACCACAAAATGCATGTGTTCAATTTGTATTGGCAATAAATAAAAATAAATCTACTAGAGATTTATGGTAGCATGCCAACTCTTACACTTACTAGGGCAAGTCACACAATCAAAGCTATTCGTTTTTATTACATCATTATTTTTTAAATTTGACTTTTGGTTTACAAATATGATCTGAGTTTAAACTACATATTTAACCCTCTGAACCCCAAACCTTACCAGCAAGTTTGAAAGGCATGTTATCTGTCAAATCAGTCAAAAACTCCAAAAACAGAAAGAATTGTCACATTTTTTTTAACTTTCTGATAGTCCTGAACTAATTATGTGTGACATGTGGTTAAATTAACTAAATTTAAACTTAGAATTGTGATGTTTATCAAAATCCCTTTATGCTCCATCTGCCACATAAAAATTGACCAAAACATAAAACTGTTGGCACCAGATCCTGTAAAAGCAGAATGTTCTGTGCTGCTCAGTACAGCTGAGAAGCCATCAGTGACTCAGATGCAACCAACAGTCGCCTGAGAACTCAGGGACTTTTGACTGAACTGCAGATTGTGTTTACACAATGCAGAGAGAAGGCAAGAATGAAAAAAAATTAAACAGATTTAGAGCAAAGCGAAATGCATGTGATCAATAAAATGCATGCAGTGTGTTCCAAAAACTGTATACACTTGTAGAAAGATACATTGAGCTTGTTTTTGTCAAGTATGGTCACACCTGTGGGCACCTAGAAAAATGTTGTCCATACTGCACAGATGACTTTTTGAGTTCTCTCCACTTCTAGCCATGATTGCGCTGTTTCCACAGAGGTGCAGGACTTAATGCTGCTGTAAAAAAATGAGACCATAGTGAGTAAAAATAGGACAGTAACAAAAAACAAAACTTCTTGGGGCTCAGAAGGTTAAAGGGAATTACATGTATTACAGAAGTACTCATCTGGACATCTACAATTGCGCTTTTTGCGCTTGCTGTGTTCTGTTAAAAGGAAATATTTATGGTTTTATATTTTACTTAACATGTGGAGAGTAAATGTGCAACATTGCTGATTTCATTTTTTTTTACTTACAAGCTACTCAAGCATTTAATATTATATTACAGTAAATTTAGTTTTGGCAGTTGGTGCCTCTTTGTGTCACATTCTCCAGGGATTCATGCGTTTGACAACATTTGAATGTGTCAACTACTGGATGTCCAATTTTTAACATGCAGTCTGTGAGAAGCAACATTTTTAAAGTGAAACCAAATGGTTATAATGTCGTGCCATTATTTATTGTCATAGACGTCAACCAAGAAAGAAAAGTTAAAATTACAGTATGTGCCAAATATTGACACATTTCTGTTAAATTTAGCAGTTTTGCTTTTGTATTTTTTGTGGCCTGTCTCATGTTCTCCTCAGAAGTCCTCAGAGATTATCAATGAGGTCCTCAATGCCATTTTATGAAACAGAGTCCTAGAGAGTCCAAAATACACTAAGTGACCTCTGTCCTTCCCTGCTTGCTCTGCTGCTGCATGTGTGTGTGTGTGTGTGTGTGTGTGTGTGTGTGTGTGTGTTTGGCAGAAAAAGGCAGATGGCTCTGCAAATTTTGTCTGGCATGTAAACTCAGGTCACATATGTACACGCACGCACACACATGCAGATACGCTCTCAGCGCTGCTCTACTGTCTTTAATCCATTTTAATGGAGGGATTACAGCCTATCACAGCCCTCGTCACTCGACTGGCATCACCGTGGTTACCAGAATATGACTCATTTCGTCATAGACCTCAGGGCCAATCAGTGTGCTTTGATTATAATAAATCTGATAAGCTTCAGAAGGACTGCAGAATGGTCATTTTGATGTCTGCCCTTCTCTTTTCTCCAATTATTTTCTCTCCTATTCTGCCTTTCATCTTTTTTTCTCTCTCGCTCCCTGATTAGTCTTGCAAGTAGAGGATTGTGGGTTTTAATAAACGTCCACTGAGCGAGCGCAATTGTTTTACATCTGCTTTGTCTCTAAGCAGGTGACTTCAGATGAGAGATTTGATGCTTATTCAGAAATAATTTGTGACTCATTCAATTGTTTTTCCGATACACGAATTCAGCCTTTCTATCTCAGTACCAATTCCAGTACATGAACTGCCTGCCAAAACCACTCACCAGTGTTTTTTTTTTTCTTTTCTGTGTACCAAAGTGGATAGAAGGCAAGGTTTTCTGTAGCACTAAAACTGAGTCACCACCCCGCCTTAATGAACGTAACCGGATTTTAATTACACTGACAAAGAAACAATGTTTGATGTGGAAATGTCCCATATGGCTGAAACAGAATCCACTTAGGAAGGTCAAGTTTGGTTCCCAACACTGATCCAGCAAATTGGATTGCTAATTCTGTGAAGCTGAGATCACTGACACTTATTTAACTTGTACCACTAGATACCTGTTGTATGCAAGGTTGTCCGGCAGTTGCTTGTGTGTGTCCACTGGGATTTCCTTTGTGTTATTTTGTTTCCTTTTTCATATGACATTTAAACTTTGTTGACTGATCAAACAATAAAACAACAAAACAGTCAGAAGTGTGTGTTTAGGAAAATGCAGAAATACCCTCAGATGTGGGTGTTCGCACGCACTATGGTGTTAAAGCAAATCTGTGAAAGTGCAATACTGACATCTGCTGGTGAACATGGTGCTTTGTTTTAGTGGTAGTTTCCCTTTCCTCCCACTCAGATGAACGGTGTATCATACAGATTTTACATATTCAAAACATACCTAAATAGATGCTGTTTAGCAATTGCTGAGTATAGTAGAAAAATTTAAACTTCCTATATTATTTAGCAATATTTAACCTGATTGATCAAAAGTCTACATACATTAATAAATCGATAAAAAGACTAAAAAAAACCCTGCAGGTACCGTCATCTTTTGCCTTCATGCAATGTGTGTGTGTTTGATTTGTGTTTCTTCCAGGGAGCCCAGGCGGGTGGTGCTGCAGAGGGGCTCTACGGGTCTTGGATTTAACATTGTTGGAGGGGAAGATGGAGAGGGAATCTTCATTTCCTTCATTCTTGCTGGAGGTCCAGCGGATCTCTGTGGGGAACTACGAAAGGGAGACCGCATCTTATCGGTATGACCTCATACATCCAGTGCACAGAGAATTACAGCACAACCACTGTCACCATTGCTGTTATTAATTGCCCTAATTTTGCTTTTATTGCTGTATAGGTTGTACACAGTAGGCTTATAAAGAGAGCCATCATCAGTTTATTTTCCACAAGTGTCTCTGTGCATTAATAAAGTGGAGCCATAAAGCTCAGAACAGATGTAAAATTCCTGCTAAAGCTGGACACTTTGAACTTATCCGGATACATCTTTGCTTTCATTTGCGTTGCCACCAGCAATTCCACTTAATTGGTGCTGTTTTCTTTGCATGTTCCCGCTCAGCTAGCAACCACTAATAGCTCACAGGGCGAGTGTGTGTTGAAGCTGTGTTTTGTGTTCCACTGCAATGAAATGTGGTTTTAATTTTCTTTAGACGGGACTCAAGCCCGATTTAATCCTCAGACTGTAGAGACACTGTCAGTCCCTCCAGAGTTACTGTATTATGTATTCATGTATGCAAGTACTGACATGGAATGGTTTCATGCATAGAACAGGCCTTTACAATGCACAAATGCTAAATACGTTACCTACTGACTCACTGCAGTGTTTTTAATGACATGCTCATCTCACTTTACATTTATTGCCATTGATCTGCCCTGGGTTATAATTTTGTGTCTATGTACTCTATGTGTAGGTAAACGGGGTAGACCTGTCCACTGCTACTCATGAGCAGGCAGCTGCAGCTCTGAAGAACGCAGGACAGACTGTTACCATAGTAGCCCAGTACAGACCTGAGGGTGAGTACTGCAAATTCACTGTCATATAAGAACATTTGAAATTGCCATATTGGATTTTGATCAGGTGGAGAAGATGGTGAAAAAACAAACAGGTTATTGTGATATATGATGATGGTGTAGCTCTATCTGTGCTCTGTCATGTTGTGGACACAGCATCTACATATTGCTGCCTCCACCGCTATACTCCATGGAAAACAAAATGTGCAGGCAGAATTTATAGACAAGGTAGAAAACCAGTAACGTTTAAATGGGAGGCAGTGAGGGCCTGCCAGCATGCACGGCAATGAGGTATTTCAAGTCTGTAAAATATTTGCACAATTTCAATTAATGGAAAGACAAACATTTCAGAAAATCCGGATAAACACATGCATACTGTACACACTTACATTTGTTCATCTTGGAAGAATAAGAGTTTACAAAGTGCTTTGACAGACAAAGCAAAAGTGTCATACAAGAAGGCAACATAACAACAATGAAGCAAAGTTGAAGTTAGACAACAGTTACAGAAATGCAAACATTAAAAGCAATAAAACCTTATGATGCAACAAAAACCCAACACTATATAAAAGCCAAGTCTATATTTAAAAAAAAAAAAAAAAGACGAAGTCACAGATTCTACGAGCTTTATCTCCTCAGGCAGGTCAGTCCAAACCGAAGGGGCCCTGATGGCAGAATCGTGATCACCTTTAGAGCTAAGCCTCAACTTTGGAACAGCTAGAAGGACCCCATCTAAGGATCTAAGGCTGCAAGCTGGCTCATATAATGTCAACATTCATGCTATGTGGCTTGTGGCCAGTCCCAGGCAGGCTTTAAAAGGGATCAGTAGAATCTCAAAATCAGTTCTAAAGAAAAGCCAAAATTGACTGTGATGTGCTGTAATTACCCTGATGTGTAACCCAAACCCTTACTCCATATAGAATCAAAATATAATCCTCACCTAACTCTTAAACCAAATCTGAACTCTTAGATTTTTGAAGATCCAGCTCAAAGTGAGGATCAGCCAAAACGCTCAAATTTGTCCCCACAAAGTCAGACTGACACACAAACACACACTGAGGTTCCCAACAAGCACCATCCTGGATGTTTGTCTAGTGGAGGTGACTGAGAAGGCCGTAACCTAGGAAACTAGGTTAGAAAAGCTGATTGGCTCAGCTAATGGGATGCTGTCATGGGGGGACCTGAGCATAGCACACTCATACACAGTTAAACAGCATCAAGTCCCCTGATCCCTGATTCACTTCAAAAGTGTGTCTACTGGAAGAAGCTGTGTGCGGGATGTGTTCGTGTGAGATTCCTTCTGGTATTGTCATGTATTATTCAGAGAGGTTGTCCACAAATATGTTATAAGCAGAACCAAGGATCACAGGTCCCTTGAGAGTTTGAAGAGACATGAAGTTTAAAATAAGTAGATTTTCCAGGCCTAGATTTTTCCAATAATTCGCCTGCATATATTTAGTAATTACATATTTCCTTCATGAATTAAATTTAGCTCTGGGAGGCATGGTCTGACTTTTGATTTTTGAAAAATCCTGCAGATACCCAGCATGTACTATATGTAAAGATTCTTTACAGTCTTTACAGAATGATTTGAAAACATGGTAGCAGACCCTGTAGCATTCATATCTTATTTAGTCAGGTCAACGCAAGACTTTGTGCTCAAGACAGGTCAAACATCACAAACACATGTACAGTAGTCTTCAGGGCCTGAGACACTGAAACAAAGCAGAGTACAAATTGTAGTAAACATATTGTGTCTATGTTTTTATCTAATAACCGTGACATATAAAGACATTGAATGCATGAAAAAGACATTTCTCTTGCAAAGATATTATGTCTACAATAGAGAGTTTCACTGAATGACAAGGAAACTGTCCACAAAAACACAGAGAGTAATATGGCTAGAATATTCAAGAAACACCACCAAGAAATTATGCATATTAGCCTTTAAATGAATGCATAGCCTAGATATCCCATCAAATATTATGCAGACCAAATTGATATTGGCCTCAGTCACGTAAGAGGGCAAAATACATTAGAATGTGGAGGGCACCGTCAGAGCATAATGAAGTTCCCCGGCAGCTACAATAAATGTCTTGGAAGCTCATGGAAATCGCATGAGGATATAATCCATACATCATGCTGCAAACCATGATGTATGGATTATGAATTCTAAAAGGTCGTACAAGCGTGATGTATAGATTATGAATTCTGATTTAAAGGAAGAAAGTGTGATTAAAGGAAGATCCTAAATGAAGTTTCGTTTCAGGTGCAGATGATAAATTGATACTGGAAAAAGAAGGATGTACGAAGCTCAGACATTGTAAATCCATCTCAAAGCTAAAATTCTGTAGGTCCTTTGACACTTTGACACAAATTTGACATTGTTTTGCTTCTACATGAATGATTAGAAAATTACAGCCTTTCAATGAAAGATTTTTGCTGCTAATAGTCAGTGCAAAGTGGACTTTTCCTGTAAACACAAAAGATCTGACACCTTTGCACTTGAAAATACCATCACATATTGCCAAAACTGGTGAAATTATATTAACAATGAGCTAAAGTCAATCATTGTTTTATAGCAAATAATTGTGAACATTTTGAAGATGGCTAACAAAAACGTTTGCCACTAATCACTGGGGAAATGACTGATTGTTGTACTAGAAGATTAATTCATTAAAATTGTGACAAACTTTGGTTTTGATTCTCAGTGTAATCATAGTTGAAGTGCAGAGACTGTATTGAAGCCTTTAGCCAGTAATCAGGCCACCAAGATGTCACACAGGAAGTCCATATAAAAGGGAACAACTGAAAACTCACTTGATACAGCTGTGTTTTAAACTTAAAGCTAGCATCCTCCTCTATAAAATTTAATGTGTCTCCTGGCACGCGAGTTAAAAAAAAAAACAGCACAGAGGTGATGCAGACAGAACACAGGTGGTAATGATGCTGCTATCTTATGCTAATCTTAAAATTTATTGCACCCTGACACTCTCTTTGATGGAAATACCCACAAGATCAGCAGTGCATTTCATAGGGCGATGTGCGTCTGCTGTGGAGTGTTAAGCAGGATCAGCACCATGGATAGCGCCCTATGATCGGATAAGGTCACACAGGAAAACTCCACTAAAAAGCTTTGGAGTGTTACAAACTCACTGACTGTATGGTTCAAAGGAGGATCCATTGTTGCAGTTTGCTCTCTCACAGAGTTTGGTCTCTTTAGTTTGCTTGGATTTACAGCAGTTACAAGTGATTCAGAATCTATAAAGCATGTCAAAACATGATCAAACCATCTATTTGAGCCTCTTTATCCTTTCTTTTGCGATTGATGTATGCGTTCAGTATGTTTCCACTACTAAAACCAATAAAAATAACGGAAAGGCATTTCAGTATATCTCACTGTAATTCAACAGGAAACTGCTCCACCTAAAACATATTTATTCATAAATCAAACACTCTTTTTAAGCCTTTTTTTTTTATTATACCCTATATTTTTGGTGCTACTCTGCTGATGCCTGACTTACCAAAGATCAAAATGGGTTAACCGTCTGTTGGTTTGACTCAGTCCAGCTCTGCCTTGGCATTGTTTGGTGTTATAGTGTGATGTTTACACTCACTAGGTATGATAATGATCCATGTGCTCTCATAGAGGGACTGACCTGCACCTTAGTTTAAATGTTTTAGCTTTTCCAACACATGACCAGTTAGTTGTGTGTCTGTGTCGTGACTCTCCTGCAATCCAAGTTATGACTGCTGAATGAACCCCTATATCAAACCGTCTGTCCATGCTGGCCTTTGGGCAGCACTGTGCGCGCGTGAGTGTCCTTCTAAGGTCCATGTTTGTCCTGTTCCCGTGGAGACAGCATGCGGTGACCAGCAGCGCTCCCTCTGTTTCACACACACACTTCCTGCCAATGAGAGAAGAACTCATAACGACCTCCACCAGGAGAGGAAAAGTGTCTGTGTGGGCAGGTCTCCTCCTGTTATTTATATTAAATATGGTGGCCGCGGTAGCCAAACACAGCACAGCGTGGCACAGAACTGAAATGCTCGTGATGTGTGTGTGTGTGTGTGTGTGTGTGTGTTGAGTGTGTTTGTGTGTGTTGAGTGTGTGAGACATGGTTGATTTAAGCTGATGCAGCACATATACTGTAGCTCAGTGTTTATTTGAAGTACAGCAGATGGAGTGTGCTCGTGAAAAGTCTTCACGCTGCACTGGTACTGCTGGCATCCCTCAACACCTTTTTGGCTATTTTAGGTTAATTCACATGTCCAATAGCTTCACCTGGCAATCATCCTAAATAACTTAACCTGTGTGATTGTTGTTATATATTATTTAGAGAAAGGAAAGCATTACTTAAAGTGCATTATGGGGCATATTATTAGCAATTTTTTATTTTTATTTTTATTTTTTATTTTTGTAGAAATAATCATGAGACGAACCTGTCTTTGATATCATTTGCTTAATCTTACAGTTGACACTGTAAATCTACAGATCCATTATGCTTTTTGCACATTGTGGCTATGTACTATTTCGATTCTAGGGTTATTGTGTGCTCAGTGTTTATAATGGCTTACAGGAGAGAACTGCATGGGTAAGGAGGTATTAGTGAAGAAAATGGTTTGTGTTGTAGAACTGTTGTAAGTCACTGTCCAAATTTCCATTCACTGAAAGAACACATGAAAACCTCTTTTCATTTTTGCAGGCACTTGTGAAAACAGCACACTGAGTCCACAGTTGAGATCACAGTTTGTAACTTATCCCTCAGATCTTTCCTTCCTATGGCACTTTTCAAACAAGGTACCCGAAGTGTAAACACATGAGAGGACATTTCAGCATTGCGGTCGTGAACTGCGTTTGATTTAAGATGCAGTGGAACCAGAGATATCATCATTTTCATTCCGCACATTCTTCTTCCTTGTCAAAACCCGAAGCCTGCATCGCCCTCAAGGCCACTTGACCACAGACAGTTCGTGTCAGTAGCACAGATGAGACCACATGGGTGCAGTGAGTTCACATCTTTATACGGCTGGATTTATGTTGTGTATGAACCGTCATGTCAGCTGGTTGGATGGCCCTGGAAACCCCTCTCCCCCCGCACAGTGCTGCCACTGGGTAGACCAGCCCCTTTCAACCAGCAGTGCTTGTATAGGAGGGTGTCTTTTTATATGGGATTAATAAAGCCACAGGGCTGTTGGTTTATTGTAAGGTGCTTGCACTTTTTCAAAGCGTAAATTTCAAGGGGTTCAGGTAATCTTTCAATAACCCATAAGTATATAAAGTCAATCATCCTTGTTACGGTTATATACACTGTCAGTAAGATAACAGGTCTGGCGTTAACTAGGATTTTGCATTTGTAGAATTAACAATTATCATTATTGGGACTGAAATTCCCTATTGGTGCATCCTATGGAGCAGTAAAAGGCTTTATGCTGTCAAGAACTCACGCACACAGAACAGGTGGACAAAAATGCATGACACAGACGGGTTCAAGCAGAAAGGCAGGTTTATTACCAGGCAGGGTTCTGTACACAGGAGATCAGTCAGTCAGGCAGAGGTATCCAAAAAACGGGAGGCAAAAAGGCAAGGTCGAAGGCAGAAATGAGGTGGTACACAGAACAGACTATGACTGTGACCATGGCTATGAAAAACGCTGGGACGAGGACTGGGAAGTACAACAAACTGGCAACGAGACTGTGACACACACAGGGTAGTATACATGAGGTAATGAGGGAGGATGGGAAACAGGTGAGGGAAACAATCAGGGAGCAGGTGTGACGAGACGGGGGCAGGGCATGCAGGAAGTGAATCTAAGACAGAGACAACAGGTTAGTGATTTCAAAATAAAACTGAAAAAGACAAGACATAAAATGTGCAAAAATAAAACAGAAACTTGACGGAAATGACATGCATTTTTTTTTTTTTTTTGCGTTATCGGGACATGATAAAGAGCTGAAGACGTCCCTTGCTGTCCCCCTCAAAAGCCAACAGTATGTAAGCTTTGTTAATAAGGGGCTGCCGCAGTTACGAGGTCCAATTGCAGGATAATGGCACCTTAAATTACTACAACAATCTGAACTCAGTTGCTTTAAAGTCCCTCTTTAGTCATTGATTAAACCCCTAAAAACTCACCTCTGTCCGTCAAAGTATATGTAGAAGCTTTATGTTTTATAAAAATGATTCTATGTAGCTTTGAAATGGCTGAATTGTAACTCTACACGGTTGCCTCCTCTAGAATGTGCAGCTCTATGAAGTCTCCACCTCTCTCTCCTTACACTCCCCCCTGCTCACTGTTAAAGAAGAATTATGATACAGAAAGTTCAACCCTGCAAGCTGACAGAATTGGATTTTTAGGTTTGTTATGTATAAAACCCTGGAAGTCTGAATCTGTGTTTTTGAGACAGTTATCAGGTACTAATTAGCAAGGTGAAAAAAATGCTTCACCAGAGAGGATCTTTAAAGACATCAGCAGTGAGGGACCTGACAGAAGTAAAATGAGTCAATGAAGTGTCAGTTATGCAGCAATATGTTTCAAAACTTAGCTACCATAAACCACTGGCCATAGCGGTCATAACAGAACCTTATCTGGAAAAGCTTTTTATTTTATTGATCTAAAGTAATGCAGTCTTCTCGTTTTAAAACAAAGCTTTTATACATAACATAAAATAATGAACATAAATGAACAAGGCAGGCATACCGTTTAAATAAGAGTAAAGCAGACATGCAGTGAAACCTTTTGAAGGGTACGTTAAAACTAAATTCCTAAAGTCACTATTATTTCTCAATGAACTGAAAATACAAATAATTCCACCACAGTTGCCTCGTAGCTGCTGTGCTGCTGCTTTATTTCCTACTTTTCAAGAATCTAATACAGCTGTTATTTGTGCTGATCAGAAAAATATCTTGGATGGTCATTAAAGAGCCAAAATGTTGCAGTACTGACCTTTAAGCTTGATATTCTCCCGTGCTGTTAAGTTTCCTGATGTGGGGCTGTAAAGCCTGCAGGTTGACAGCAGTATTAGTCACTGGGATTACACACAACTGTCACAGACACACACTGTGACACGCATAGACACACTCACATATGACACACACAGAGGCGGTGTCTGTCAGCAGTAATACTGAGGTGATGCAGAGAGGATTATCTTCACTTCTGTTAGCTGGCTTATTACACTTTGTGTGTATTTGCATGTGTGTGTGTTGTGCACCAGTTGTTAGGGAGAAGATTAACAGTAGCTCTATTGCTGCGGTTTCACACACAAAGTTGTTGGAGCATCATCTGCTGAATACGTACAGTAATGTGCTTCCCTTTCTTTTCCTGCGTCACGTTATTCTGCCGTTCTTTCTTTTCTGCTCAGTGTCTTTCCTCTTCATTTCTTCCCACCTGTCAGCTCCTCCTGTCCTCCCCAGGGTCTCTGGTGTCTGTGGTAATGGTCTGACTCACCACCCACCAAGTGTGATTTGGGGGATTGGAGGTGTCACTTGTAATGGAAAAGTGACTGATTTGAGATGTGCAGGGTTGCCTTGTCACTGTGACATTGAGCTGGCAAAGATAAACCCAGTTTTTAAGTTCTGGCATTTAAATTTGAATTGATTTGAGACGTTTCTGTTTTAAATGTTGCCTTTTTTTTCACTCCTCATATCTTTGCTGCAATCTAATCCGTTTATCGATACCAATATAGATTACTGTGCTGTATAGCTTCAATTATAGATGAGGTTCTTCCAGCACTGCTATTTTTAGCGCAAGAGCCCTCTATCGACTAATGTACACTTATAAAACGGACCTTGGGGGCGAAGGATTGGATTTTCTGTGTGTGTTTTTGTAAATTCAGCTGATCAACCACAAGAAGGACATTTCCTCGAAGGGCTTAGATAACTCTCTCCTCTTAAAATTCTGTTTTACATGCACACGCCTGTTAATATATCTGCTCTCTTTTATTCATGTGGTGAAATATACACCCATGCAATGATTAAAAACCAAGCATAGCCTTCATAATGACTTGAATATGTAGATAACGAACCCTTTTTTTTGTCTCCTTGGAGAAATGAGACCTTTGCAGAAGCCAAATTAAAAGCACTCAGCCAGAAAAAATGAAAAAGAGAAGAAAAACTGAGACATTAAGGTGTCCGCTGGAGTTTTCTAGAAAACAAAGTTAGTGCTGCATTGTGTGTATCCTTGGAGAATGTATTTGCTTCCTTGTTTAAGATTTGTGGGGGTAGTGACACTCTGTCAGTCATTCTGAAGGAGACTGACACAGACTTTGTCATGTGCTCTGTCAGCGACCTTAAATGCAGCTCTTCCTAAAATAAGTTGAAGCCGATAGGCAAGAGTACAATAGATGCTAACATGTTTAATGTCTGCAAACTTAAATGTTTATTTTCTATTGGGCAGGATACGCCTACAAGATAGTGTCACGCATATGATTGATAGATAGTCAGAGCATGATCAGGTTACCCCGACCCTTATCCCGGTTGGTTTTACAACATAAATGTAACACAAATAATGTTTCCTTGAAATTTCTGAAACCCTTAAATGATACCAGAATCACAAGAGATTAAATCAGCTTTGAAGTCCCCCATATCGATTGTCTCAGCTTTGTATTCAAGAAACATGGCTATTTTCCTTTTAAATTATATACACATTAAATGAAACTGTCGTCAGATAGTAATAATGTTGTAACATACCATCTAACATTTGACTAGGATGTTTGTTTCTTACAGTAGCTTATTATTCCTCAGTCGGTAGTCCTTGTCCATGTCCTGTATATCTTGTTAGGATGAGGGTTAAACAGGCAGCAGGGATGAGTATCACCTACATATTACAAGCAGGGGTTGAAGGATAAAAATGTTGCTGCATAGTGTGACTTCTGGTGAAAAGCTCCCCAGGGTATCATTAAATGTACAGTATATCAGTGATAAAAAGCCAAAATAGTAAAGCAATAATGACATAAACCTGAACATATAATCCATGCTCCCTCCTGCAGGAAAGAATAGGAGCATGTATATTCACCTTTATTACATCAGGATCTTGTTCTCAAGGTAGTCCCAAGACACTGTATTCAACCTCATATTCATATATTTACCTGTCACAGTTAGTCACCTAATTAGGTTATTTCAAGCATGATTTGTGTGTAATCAGGAAACAGGAGAATAGAAGAAAAGGTGATCTGAAAGGGAAATATTGGTGCAATGCACACAAGCCTAAAGATGTGAATTGCCCATCTCCAGAGGTTTTCTGCTGGATAGCACTGAAGCTGCACAATGCAGAAAAGGTCTCCGCCAGCTGCTGAATGGAGGAACAATGCTCCTCTAGGGAGCGCAGAGGAGAGGAGGAGTGTGGAGGTAAATGAAGGAAGGAGGGAACGTGAACCCCTGAGCCATTAGTCTCTGTCATCACCCCTCCCCCGTCCTTCTCCCACTGTCCTCTCATCCTCACTTTTCCATTTTCCATCCCTCTCTCTCTCCCTCTCTTTATTATGTCTTATTTTGTCCCTCCTTCTCTTTCTCCCTCTCTCTATTCTGTGTGTCTTCCTCCTAATCTGATAATACTGCATTGAGGTGATGTGTGCTGACAGAGACAGTTAGATTCTGATCACGTGAAACTTCATACATGGCGATTTTAATGTGCGTTTCCACTCGTACGGAGGTCCATGTCTGTCTGTGTGGTGGATGAAAGCTTGCAGCATATCTGGCTCACTTTTACATGATAAAAATAGTTTTTTCACATGTATGGGATTTCTTCTCAGACAAAAAAAACATGTACAGTAAGATATTTACACAGGGAAAAAGGCAAGAAAGCAAGTCTCAACTGGAGACGAAGGGGAAGAGAGACAGATGGAGACGCAGACAAACATAAATCATGCAGAGCAGAAAGAGTTTAATTTGGTGCACTTATGAAGATAAATGTTAGTGTCTCTTTTTTCGCTGCTTCTATATAAAGTGGATGGAAAAACCGGTCAAGATCTATGAATTGAGCTGTTACTTAAGCCTCCCAAAAATCAATATTCAAAATGCTTGGTCAAGCTTTACTGACTGTGTGTGTGTGTCTGTCTGTGTGTGTGTNTGTGTGTGTGTGTGTGTGTGTGTGTGTGTGTGTGTGTGTGGCGTGTCGACCAATTCCCCGGGCCAAAGTAGGGCAGGAGTGCCTGGCATCGACTCAGCTTCCTGCATGAGTGACCTGAGGAAACAGTGTGTGTGTCTGTTTGTGAGTGTGTGTGTGTGTGTGTGTGTGTGTGTGTGTGTGTGTCTCCGCCCTACAGCAAGCTGCTGTCAAAGGGGGGGAGGAGCAAAACGAACGCACCAGCGAACGAGACATAGAGAAAGAGGCGAGTGTAGTAGAGAGAGAGAGTTAGCATCTGTTGTTTTTGTGGCAGCTGAGCAGCACTGGACTGATTTTACACACACACACACACACATTTTTCCACTGTGCTACACACATACCTACACACACTTTTATTGACACACATTCACATCTCTCTGCTCTCTCACATGCTGGATCCAGCGTGGACCTGGTGTTAGATCTTCTCCAACATCTCTCTCTCTCTCTCCCACTCTTTTCCTCTCATTCACATCTCGGGACTGTAAGCTTCAAACCCCACTCTCTCACGCACAGACACTGAACTGAAAGCCTCTGTTGCCGGCATCAAATCGTGGACGTTGGGGCTGCCTGTCTGCCAGCAGCGTGTGAGTACAGCTGAGAGGGAGTTGGGAGAAACAGACTTGAACTGATTTACTTGTTAACATCTTGCCTCCGGTAAAAATCCTGGCATCTCTGTTAAACATTGTTGACTTTGACTGTTTTGAGGAATAATGGTGAAGCTAATAGATGATTGAAGCAACCTGATCGGATAAATCTGTGGTGCTCTAACACTCTCTTATCCCTCTAATGACCACTGATGCAGCACTGATACGTTGGCTCTTGTCTTTGGTCCAGTGACTCTCAGTGTAAAAAATTATCAGTGATGTAGAAACTGTGCTGATTTCGTATCAAGCGATATCGTTTCATGTGCTGTCGTTGATTTCTTTTCTTGCTGTGGTACTTCTGCTCTGTCACTGGATTTGGTTTTAAGATGTGCAGCTCTGACTTCTCAGCATTAGCGTTCAGCTTAAAACAGAAGATGATCAGAGCTGCATACTTGGCAGCACAGGCTTTGTCTTTGACTTCAGGACTCAGTAGCACGAACACCTTAGCTGCAATACAGTCTTTGTTCATAGATCACAAAGAGGAATGTCTATCTGTAGCTCTACTGTATCTCTGCCTTTGTTTCCATTGTTTTAGCTGTCACTGATTGATAAACTGCCTTTATTCCTTTTTTTTTTCTTCACTGTAGCAAATGTGATTTTGCTGCAATACATCTAAGCTCAATCACAGTCATTAATCTGTTTCCTCTCGTCCTCCTCCTCGTTTCTCTCCTTTCTGTCCCTTTTCGTTCTGTCTTCTTTTCCCTCCTCCCTCTCTGTTTGTCTTTCTCTCTCTCTCTCTCTCTCTCTCTCTCTCTCTGGAGCTTAATCCCACAATGTTGCATTGAGGCAGTGTGTGTTGACAGGGACAGTTAGCTGCTGATGATTTCAAAGTTTGTATCTGGGGATTTCGATGTGTGCCGTACTGTGTCAAGTTGAAACAGAAAAACATTACAAGTGTTAATCCATCAATTTGGGATGGATTAGAGCTGATGTCGGTCTAAAACTGAACAATCCAGACTAGGCTCAGCAATGAAAATGTTTAAAATTAAAGGGATGAATTAGTAAATGTGTTTCGGCACAAGGTCACTTTGATTTTCCTTTTCATGGAAGGATTGGAGGCAGTTTTGCTTCTAAGTGATGTGCCACCCGATGATTTTGAGAGTATTTAAACCCAGTACATTCTGTCTGCATAAAATATGTATCGTTGAATTTAAAAGCAAGTCAAATACTAAACACTTAGAGGTGAATCTCTTAGCCAACAAACAGAAAGTCAATCAGTTCCTTTTCCAGAACATCAGTGTTTTGTTTTCCATTTGTAGCTGTGAAAAAAAGGATTATGGATCACATGCCTCTGAATATTTCAGTGATTTTGGAAGTGTGTAGCTTTGAGCTCTTTTAGCAAAGTTCAGTTGTTTGTGTCAGTTTGTCAAATTAATGAATGCTTTGTGTGAAATCAGTTGGGATCAGGGCGTTGTGAAGGGGAAGAGAACTCGTTAGAGAGGCAAGCGAAGGAAAGAGAGGAAAATCAGGAGACGCTGCAGGTTCCAGATCATTGTGTGTGTGTGTGTGTGGTGAGAGGGAGTGTGCGTGTATGTGGGTGTGAGTGCATGACCGTGTGTACCTCGAGTATGATTGAATTACTCAGGGTTAATTAGATTCTGTAGTCCACAGTAATGGTTTACGCACACACAGACACACACACACACACACACACACAGGGACATCCTTCAGAGGGGCTTTTTAAGGCTTATTGCCAGCGGCGTTGTCATCCATGTGTTAGTTCAGAGTTTTCTGGGAAGCTGTGTGGTGTTAAGCAGAGTAGAGGACAGTCAGTAAGGATTTATTACAAATATCTGCTGTTTGTTCAGCCACTCTGGATCAACACACTGCAGTTTACCGTCGTATACAGACAGCAAGTTGCTGGTTAAAAGTCTTAGTTTTCTGCTAAAGGAAGACTCTTTTTGTAGAAACCACGAGCTTTTATTCACATCAGCTGAAACATAATGTAATTTGTTTTTCCTCTTTGTGCATTTCCATAAATAATGTACATTTATAATTAAAGAGGCACAATGACATTTTTATGGCCACTAGAAAATGGGTCAGAAACTAAAGTGTCTTTGCTGGATGTAGCAGGAGGATACTAAAGCACAGGGCAGCTCTGCTGAGTGTATGAGCAAATCATTGCACTTTGCATTGATTGGCCAACTGGTTGCTTTCTCGCAATTTACTGCTTGTCATTCAAGGGAGATGAGTATACAGTTGTTCCTGGCAATTAAACTAAAAGTGCCCGTTTGAAAATTCATTGGCGTGTCCATGGGTCTGCACAGGTTTAGGATGGAAAAACTACATGCAGTGTAATTGCATTACAGTTGCAGTGAGGATGACATGTGATTGCAAACAGTTTACTAATTTTGTGGAAAATACTTTTTTTTTTTTTTCCCAATATGGGAATGTCTTTTTTGTTCAAATTCCAACATTGCGTGATTCCAGCACATCTGTAGCATTTCAGCCAAAGAGCAAATAAAAGCTTAATAACTCCATGATGCTGTGTCACACCACTGCTGAGCCACATCAGCATCACTGTGCAAAATCATTGTGCATGTGTAATGAGACTCTTGTATTCAGCGCAGACGCACCTATTTTCCACCTCCAGCAGCACATGTAAACAGCTGAAGTCAGATTTGTCTAACATGTCAAGCTGCTCCCTACAACAGCACTGAATAGACACAGGAGTTTATAGAATTGTAACACACTGTCTCACAAAGAAACTCTCACACAGGTTCATATAGGTCTGGTGCCCATGAACAGCTGGTTAAGCCAAGTCTGTAAAAGTTTTTGTGGACCCCTCTGCAGACATTGGTTGGCCAAAGTTTGTGTTACAACTGAGCTACAAGGGCAGCAGTGCATTCTCACCAGTCGTGTCCATGTGCAGAATACACACTGTAAATATGACCAACTGCAAATGTATGAAATGGAGTCCTCCAAGCAGAGACTCCAGCCGACAAAAAATCATATAACAACAATTGCACATCTGTGCTGTCTGTGTGCACTTCCACAAGAGAGTACAGTCGAGGCTTGTTCTTTTGCACTTCTTCCAGTAAGCGAAGATCAGCTGCGGTCCACATGATGTAAACCACTCGACACACATATATATGCAGCCCAACATTTCTGTCCGTGCAGCGACTACACTTTAGGGGCTATCGTGCACAGTGTGTATGCATGGAATATGTAGATGCACATGTATGGAACAGAGTCCCCCAAGCAGATTTTTAGCGGACTATAAAAGTAGTTTAGTTGAAATAACTACACGTCTGTCGTGTCCATAGCTGCCTGTGCGCACATCCACAAGGGACTATAGTCAAAGCTTTAGAGAAACAATAAACCAATCAGAGCTTAGTAGGTGTGAAGAAGAATGGGGACATGATTTTCCTGCATAGCTATGCAATGAAATACCATCCCAGTCCAGCAGACACTGACAGGGTTTGCCATCTCCATCATCACTGCAGGATGTATTTATCTTAATGAGACATTGTAAAGTCGCTCTTTGTGAATAATTAACATCCCGCATGAACAGTAAACACTGATTTTAGGGGATTTAAGTCTAAATCTGACTGTGATTGTGTGTTCTGGATTGTGTAAATGTGTGTGTTGGTCTGATGTAACAGGAGTTAATATTCACATCAAACAGACTATTAGATTATGGCTGTAGAGGATCCGTTGACAGCTCAATATGTCTGCATGTTCTCGGGTTTGTGAGTGTGTAAGTGTGCGTTGAGTGTTTGTAGCCAAACAGTATAATCCGGCGCTGGGAGAATCCTTTCTGCTCTTGGACATGGAAAATAAACTTCTTGCAATTTTTATCACTTCTCAAAGTACTTGTACTTGTTGCGGTAAGAGGCATTTGTAGGAAATCAAATCACTGCGTAAAAAAACCCCTCCACCATCCTCCGGGCTGTGTTTGTTCATGCCATGCTCTGTTAATGTGTAGTAACAGGTTGCGTGTAAAAACAGCTTAGACCATATTCTGTATAAATACTTAAATATCATCGTAAGTCTCCTGGGTCTAACAATGTTTGAACTCTTTGTGTTTCTGTGTGTGTTTGCAGAGTACAGTCGTTTTGAGGCAAAGATCCATGACCTGAGGGAACAGATGATGACCAGCAGCGTCAGCTCCAGCTCCACGTCGCTCCGCTCCACACAGAAACGCACACTTTACGTCAGGTACGACACAACACACACACACACACACACAGGACAGCCAGAGGGGACTGATTGTCCAGTGTCCTTCAGTGTGACACAACTATTAGAAGTCCCTTATCTCAGCTGTCTACTGTTTTGTGTGTGTGAGACGCTCAGATGGAGGTTATCACAACTGAAATCAGGAATACATTGTCTGGCCAATACTGTCTCACACTCAGACACAAACACGTGCCTCACCTGTCAACTGTGTGTGTGTCCTTTTGTCCTTGTGCCATTCCGGCCTGTCCTGGCTGCTCAGTCCATCATCCATCTCTGTGTTCCATCTGCAGAGTCCAGAAGCAGCTTCACACCTGAACTAACTACACTTTCAATGTCCTTTCTCCATAAGAATCACAGCATTTGAAATATCGATTTCATGCTGGGTAGCTGCGTCCATGTAAGTCAGCTCTTGGAACATCGATCATATGTAACACACACGTGTGGAAGACAAGAAAAGCGACACCAGTTAGGCTTTTAGGAAGATAATAAATAATATTTAGGGTATTTCAGTTAAGTTTAAGAGTTTTTCTTTGAATGAGAGAAGGCAACAACAATCAAACCAGCAAAATAAGCATTACTGGCACAACAGTTGAATTATTCTATACATCATATAGAAGCACAAACAGTTTCTCTCTGTGTAAAGTACTTTAAGAGCTCCGTCTCTGTCATAATGGTTCCACATAATTGTCAAGAAAAACCAACGGTTGCACAATTTAAAAAAAAAAAGAAAATGTAAGTCAGGCTTGCTTCCATAATCTGCTTGTGAGTGAATAAATTAGGCTGAGTAATGTCCTCTGAAGGTGGCAGTATAGGCTACGTTATGCATGACTGTAATAAACAGAGTAGAAAAAGCCAGATACAAGATCATTCATGTGCCAACTGCTAAAAAAAAAAAAAACATAAAAAAGAAGTGACACACACACAAAATAAAATAATATATCATCAGGAATTATGTTTAATCAGGCAAGTTCTAATTGTTCTTTAATGCTGGTTGGAATTGGCAATGTCTTATGCACAAACAGCTGACAAGCCAGATCAAAATTTCTTCAAGCAAAAGTTTTGTAAAATGTGGGTAGTTGTTGGTATCAAATGCAATATTTCAAAGTAAGTCAATCTAAAGGGTTCAAGAAAAAAAGTCCTTTGCACACAGAAATGAAGTAGGATGTAGATACAGCGGTGAGTTTTAAACTTGATTGTGGTGTGCACTGTGGCAGCAGCACCTCCACAGATCCTCCATTAGATTTATTTTGTAAGACATGAAAAGCAAAACAAACGAGAAGAAAAAAAAAAAAAAACTTTTACCCAAAAAACAAATGCAGGAAAATTCAGAGAAAACTCCTGCTGATGAGTTTATTGTCCATGAAAGGAACATCTGACCTGAACTGTGGCCTGGAAAGAAAAAGCAGCAGCAGCTGGGATGGAGTCATCTTCAGCAACACACACTCATTGACTCGTACATACATTGATTCAGACAGAGAGCAGAGCCGAGGTCAGAGTCTGTGCAGGGAGCTAGAGGTCGGAGGTTCAGCCATTTCGGAGCTGTGACCAACAAGTGTTAAACAAGTCAACATTTATCAGATGAACTGGTTCTGGTGATCTGAGTGAGGAACAGGCTGACTGATTCACTTATTCCTTCACTAGTAGTTTTTTTTAATTTCCTGCCACTTTTTTTCTTAGAGCTTGTTAAAGTGAGATGCCAGAGGACCCACTGTGTTTCTGCCTTGAATCTTACCATTAAAATAAATGATCCCCTCTGTGAACTATAGATCTAACAGTTAATTAAGAGGAAACTTGACATTACAGCTGCTTGCCATCAAGCTTGTTAAATTTTAAAGTAGTGAGCCACAGGCGTGATTATAGGTAGCGTGTATCAAATGTGTGACCACAGTTTTACTTGGTTTTGGCTAAAAGTAAAAAGAAATGGCTTACCCATTGTTCATTTAATGAAATCAGATAAGAAAAAAATCATCTACTGCCAGTTTATACACTAACTGTGCTTTTGTTCTGAAGAGCGCTTCAAACTGCTTTTAAATGAAATTCTGCTGTAGAATTTCATTTAAAACCAAATTTGATATTGGGTATGAAAGAATGCCTAACATCCTCTTGGAAGTTTCTTTCCTGAACAAAACACTTTGCAGTGAATTTTGTAGAGAAGTTTCACAGAAAGACATAAAGTTCTGACCAAAACAGACACCAACAAGTCTGAGAGTTTAGAACCACTGCGCTACACACTGACAAGCCACAACATTAAACTCACCTCCCCAGCATCGCGTAGGTCCCTGTTTGAACCACTTATTTGGCTTTTTTAGGTGATGTAAATCGTTTCTTTTGCCTGATGAAGTCTAATTATTTTGAGTCATTATTCTTGAATTTATTTAATTTATCAGATGATGGTGAGCTGTGATAGCAGAAAGAGGTGGGACAGAGCCTTGGTTTCTTGAGCAAAAAGTTTGAGAAACATGTAGAATTTGGCATTGGTACATTTTTTGACATAATATAAGACTTAAATGTTTGTTATCTTGTTTCAAGTGAGAATAAATCTACCAAACGAAGGCAACAAAACCTTCAGCGCCAGTGTTGTCATTTAGATTGTTTAAATATATAAGTCAGTTATGGTGTCAGAGAAGTTAAAAACTGGCCATCACTGTCCGTCCCTCTTGTGCCAGAAAGCAGCTCTAACCCTTCAGGGTATAGAAACAGACCTCTGGGGCTGTCCTGTGATGTCTGGTACTGGGACGTTGGCAGCAGATCCTTTGGGCGCTCTAGGCTGTGGGGTGGTTCTGGTGCCTGCCTCAGATGCTTGCTTAGATCTGGACCTGGGAGTTTGGAGGCCAAATCCATGCCTTGGGCTATTTGTGGTGTTCATTTAGTTGTTTTTACAGTGTGGCGAGGGGCATTTTCCCCCTGGGGGAGCCTGCTGGCATTAGTGAGTGCTGTTGCCATTGAAGGGGTTTTTACTTGTTCTGCAGTAATGTTAAGGTGGGTCTTATGTGTCAAAGTAACATCCATATGAATGCCAGGACTCAGAGTTTTCCAACAGAATATTACACTGAGAAGATGAAAGTTGTTCTGTTCACCTGTTAGTGGTTTTAATGTTGCGACTGATAGGTGTACACTGGCATGCCAACATGCTCATGATGACAATATTAGAATGCCAATATTTAGCAGGTATAATGTTAACATTTTTCACCACCATAATTTAGTGTATAAACACCGTAGACTGTATGTAAAGATGGACAAACCCTCCGTGAGGCTTTTCTGAACAGTGGTTTTGAAGCTCACTGTGGTGGCTCCAGCTGTCGGCCTCTTGGCAGTACCTGACTCTTTCTAAGTCCTGCTTAATCCAAACATGAGCAACAAGGGGGATTTGGAGTGGAGCTGAGTGTGCTGTGACACCACTCATCTGTTACTCAGAGAGGTCATGTCCTTAATTCTACATGACTTTAAGTCTTTATACAACCTAAACAGGTGACCTATGTACAAATCCCTTCCTTTATAGTTGCCATGAATGGGGAAATCAGCTATAGAGACTGAAACTTTTCTTGTATCAGGCTGTAAACATGTTTGTTTGTTTATTTTCTGTAAAGTTGGACATTTTAACATGAGGGTCTGTTGGTATGGACTCACTTTTGCAGCCAGCCTCAACTGGACGTTCGAGAAAGCTGCAGTTCTTGGCACTTCTAAGTTGTCGTCTGAGTCTAAAAATGTCACTGCATAAGTTAAATCATAAACCAATATATTAGACAAAGAAAAATTTCCATTTTCTATTCATTTTAAATCAGGACAGAGCTCAGGGAACATAAAATGGAAACCACCGAATAGATTTTTGCAAAGACAGGAATGTACGAATAAAGATTTAATAAGGACATTTGCATCTGTCAGGTATTTATGGTGAGACCCCCTATAAAGTAATCAGTTATCATCCTGAATCTTAATGATCAGCATTCTGAAAGTCTTCGAAATAAGACTAGAATCATTTTAAGGTTACATAGAATATTGAAGTAACCACTTCACAACCCCCACAATAAATCACTGTCAGATGAGAACTTCCTGTGTCTGGTTACTGCCCTAAAATGACCAATCAGCATGCTACAAACTGGCAGCTAATTGGTCGAGCTGCAGTTGTTGGTGCATGACAGATGGTGGGTGTCTGGTGTTCTGGGCTGTTGCTGTATTTCCATGCATGTACGTAAGTGTGTGTGTTGTGTTTATATTGTTTGTATATGTTTCATGTGTAGAAGACAGACTAACCTTTCCTCAGAGGAAATGCCACTGAAACAGCGTGACATATGTCTGTCACACCATTACAGTCTATTTTAAACACACTGTGTGGCTCGATAGCTTAGCGTTGTAATTGTATAGTTCACTGCGGAATGACTCACCTGGAAAGGCAGGGATTGCTGTAGAGTCAATGATAATGAGATAAAGTCTCATCTCCGCTAAAGGTGTACAGTGTATTTTATATGCTCAATTAATTTTTTCTATTAACTTTTTTTTATTATTGTTATCCATTCATTCACTGTTTTTACATATCAGGATTTGTTTGCTATCAGGGAAACAATAGAAGAAAAAAAGAGTTCAGAGTGCCAACTGAAATAATGTTCATTCTGTTGAACCCTGCTGGTGTTATACCTAATAAGGATCAATACATTTATAGGAAAACATGCTGCATTGATTGAGTCTGGGGTTTGAGGCGTATGAAGACTTAATGCCTCGCTTTGCACTGAAAACCAATACCTGCTGTACTGATTCCTGGAGCAGATATCAATTACGAAATATTTTAAAATACTTCAGGACACTGGATTCTTGAAACTGAATATTGTGGTTTTAAATAGCTTGAAGGATTTTTTTTTTTAATGGATGTAATGGAGCGTATTTTTCCAGTTAAAGGTTTTTTTGTCATCCAAATCAATTATTGAAGCATGAAGGACATTGTATGGCTGCTTCTTGGAAAATTGGCATCAAAAATTGGATTTGGGGCTTTTTGTATAACATTTACCACATTCAGAAGCACATATGTGAAATAACATTTTACTCCAACCAAAATAATCCAGCTGCAGTTAACTACAGATTTCTGGGGAACTCCTATAGTCAGATGCATTTTATAGTGGAGATGTAGAGATGCTTTTCAGCATGAAATATGACCCTGTGTGAAAATGAAGGAGGAAAATGATGTTAAATGTTTCTGTATTTTAACAGCAACATAAGCACTAGTAAACTGTTTTCTTTAGGCTTTGTCTTCCAGGATGTCCATGTCAACTACAGACACAAAAATGACATCTGGAAAAGTTAATTATATGTTTTGTTTGCCGCTTCCACCCTGTATTAATCTTGTTTGGATGGGGCTTTACTTGAATTTCACAGTTTTGTCTTAGACAGCGCTATCACGCAGCATTTTTCGCCCTGAGTTTTCACCTCTGAAATAAAGTGCACATAAGCAGTAATACTATATGAACACTCAGTACAAAGTTAAACTGCAGTACTGTTGGAACAATGCGCTGCTGGCTGTGCAAAATCATGCTGTACATTATTGTTTAAAACACCTCTTGTAAAATGTGCTTAATGTAATTAAACTGTGTTCTCTCACTGGAGTAATCCCTGTGAGGTTTCTGCAATACTCAGAAGAGGTAATTGATTTAGAGACACATTTACAGCTGTAGTCTTAATAGTTCTACACACCATCCATCAGTGTAACCTGCTGGCTGCAAAACCATTTGGGATGCCTTGTTTAGTTTTTGCTTCTTCTTCTTCTTTTTCTTCTCTCATCCTCAACTCTGCAGTATTTTAGCATTATTTATACGCTTACATCTGACACCTGCCTCTGACTGCGTGTATCTGTGGACTGCTGATGTAAATGCAGCCCTGAACGTTTTGAAGTATTTCACATACCAGGATTGTACTACATCAGTATTCAGTGCAGAGTTAAACTACAAACACCGCATTAATGAAATCGTTAACTTTTCAATTTCCATACACACGCTGTGATAATTGCGGTCTGTGTTCCTGTTACCCACTGCAGTAATTAATGCGCGCCCCTTCACTCCAGTTGTCAGATTTCAAAGGTTCCCACATAGGAATTAACGTGCCTGTAATACGGAGAGCCTGTAATTGATTCAGAGTTACATTTACAAAGCCGTGGCCTTAATAACTGTACATGCATCTATCAGTGGAGCCAGCCAGCTGCAAATTCCTGTGGGACGTGTGGAGCCGTTTGTTTTTTACTCTCGCTAAGACTTTTCTTAGATAAGCATTGACTATGTGGAGTTTTCGTGAATGTAAAGGTAATCTTTTATTACTAAAAAGTCTCCACTACTGTAAGTGTAATAACACTTTGATAACATTATGATGTTTTTTTTTTTTAGTCCTAGGAAGTTTGCTGCAGAGATTTTGTAGTAATTCTGAGGGTGATCAGCTGGTCAAGTTAACTGCAAATGCTAAGTTATCGAATCCTTGAGACTTCTAGTCAGGGGGCAACAAGGTAGTTTAATGTGACTTGTGTCTACAAATAAACAATTAAGAATACCCTTGGAATAGTTCCAAGTAGTAAATGACTGATGAAGATATATTTGTTAGGGTGCAAACGGAGCAGTTCTTTTAAGGAAATTTCTTCTAGAAATTCAATGATGAAGTCAACACAATTAACAAAACTAACAAATATTTTATCAGCAGTTAATGTGAAACTACAAAGTTATTTCTAGGAAACTTTCAAGAAATAATTAAAAAAATAATATAGCTGTAAAAGCAAACTGTCAGCAGTTATACCTGCTCTTTCATCAGCCCAGTTTCCACTAGTTCATCTGATGTGATCATCACTGTCATTTACCGTTATCTCTGAAGCAGCTAAATTGGGAACAATGACATCCAACCCAGTTGAAGGATTTAACCCGTAAACCTTCTGTTCATAAGATCATATTCCTGTTAGACTACATTGGTACACCTTATATGACAGTAATTAACTCTTATACACATTCAGTCTAATGCAGGCTGTCAAGCCTAAAATTAGAGTGTCCTGTGTTCAACAGTCTTTTTTTTGCTGTTTATAATCTTGCATCAATAAAACATGGGAGGTGTGTTTTTGTTCTGATGTCAGGCTCTCTGCCGGCTCGTCTGCCTCTCTGTCTGATTTTCTACATTCCTCTGTTGGTTTCTCCTTCTCTGTCTCTGTTCTGTTTTATTGATGAAGGCAGTAGGGACTTTAGGGGATGCCGGTTATTTCAGCTCTAGTTCCTTTGCACGCACACGCACACACACACACACACACACACACACACACACACACACACACACACAGTCACATTCATTGCTGGCCTACTTTCCCAGGTCTTTTCCCTCTGGATGGGTTTGGATCTCTGTGGTCACAGAGACAGATCACTGTTCAAACACACACACAGCATTCACAGGGACACACCGAGGCACACAAATAGACTAACTCGCACACAGACAGATGTGTACAACTGCATACAGAAGCATGTGGACCCAGACAAGGTCATAAATTAACAGTGTGGTGAAGCCGTCCTTAGCTGCCCTCTGCTTTTGCTTACTACAGTAGATTTCTCAGTCTCTCTTTCTTTGTCATTTTTCACCATTTTTTAATTGTGTTATATATTATAATTTGTCAGCCATAGAACAAAATGTGTCTTGTGATTTTATTACTACAATGTAAAATAAAAGGTCATCATCATCATCATCAGTGTCACTAAATGAATGACGGACCTGTGTGTGGCAGGAGAGAGCAGGACTGTAAACACTGAAGTTGTGTTTTTGACTAAATGTATTGTTTGGTTCTGTGTGTCTGCAGGGCGTTGTTCGACTATGACGGAAGTGCGTCAGATCTGGGTGCACCCAATCAGGCCCTGCCGTTTCATTTCGGCGACATCCTCCACGTGAGCAGCGCAGGCGAAGAGGAGTGGTGGCCCGCCCGCCACCTCAGTCCCCCGCCCCCAAACTGCCCTGAAGTCGGTGTCATCCCCAGCCGCCGGAGGTCAGAGTTCAAAGGGTTTTAGGTTTATCGATTCACATTACATTTAATGAAGTGAAGACAGTCAAATTGAGGCTGTCCCTGCACTCACTTATTGCACACTCCTCTCACTGCAACATCTTCACCATTTAAAGTCAAGCTTCAGTATTCACCGTGTAATAGATTTAAAACATACACGAGTAGCGCATGAGATTTGATCAAAAGATTGACTGTTACACAAGTCGGGCATTGACGTTACAGTTTAAACCCACAGCCAGATGAGCCGGATGAGCCACATGTTACATATATCCTAATTTGCAGCCATGAGGGACAGACTTTGACACAATAAATTATGATTTAAAGTTCATGTAAAGAAACAAAACAAAGTTGGTTCCCTTCTCATTCCCTACTTCGATTACTGACAGAAGTAAAAAGAAAAACAAATCGTGTACAAAGGCCAGTGATGTTCAGTTTATAAATCCTGTTGCTTTCTGTGCACATCGTTACAAAATTCCTCCCTTTTCTATGAGATGCAGAAATCTGTTCAATATCAGAGTGGAGGTCCATGCACCATGTTCATGCAGATCCATAATTTGCATGAGCATAATGACACACCAAGATTTGTTTTTTGTTACAGATGCAAAGTGTGTTTGTCTTTAAAACTTAAATAATTTACCATAATTTTAACATAATCTGACTGAGAATGTTGTCTGCTGCATACTAAGCACAGGACCAAACATTTGGTGAGCACTTAAAATAAAGACAACTTGGCAGCTGTTTTTTTTTTTTTTTTTTTTTTTAAACACAGCTTCCGCAGTTTCAAATTACTCATCAAATTGGGTTCAGTTTCACATTTACCGTGTCATTTTTTCGGATCACTGCAAGCATCATCATTATGTGGAATGTGCTGAATTTAATCCTGTGGTGGAAATAGACAAACTTTCCTACTTCTCACCTCTCTCTCTCTCTCCCTCCCTGTTTCCCCCGAGGAGGAGGTGACAGACAGAAGTTGATAGGTTTCTCAGGTGCAGGGGGGAGACAATTTCGAACAAGTCATGTCACCATCCGTGACACTGAGGGAGGTGACGACAAAGGGAAGGAAAGAAAGTGAGGGAGTGTTAATTTACAGGGAGTTGGCGAAAGTGGGATGGAGGGATCAAAGGAGCAGGGGAGAGATCAGCACATTGGGGTTTGATGGTGAGACTGAGGTGTTAGAATAGTGACTCATTCCTTCTGGCTAATCAAACAACTATATTGTATTGAAAGGCTACAAGCTGAGTCTTTTAATTTAACATGTCACACAGTGGGGTTTAAAAAACTAATGAAAATGAAAGAGAATATTAGACTACATCTACCAGAGGTGTAGATATTACAGGAGTTGTTAAACTGCAGGATATGAGGTTGAACGTGCTGCATTATGAATCATTAGAAGCTGCTGTAAGTCCAGATCTGCTACGAGGAAAGTTAATTAATAAAACTGTCTTTTCATAAAGGGCTGTTCTCTGACATCAACTCATTTCCCGTCTTTTCTCCTCTCCACTTCTCCTTGTCCTCTATTACATTTCTCTTCCTTTTATATTCTCCCTACTCCTCTTTGTCTCATCTCCTTCTCGGCATCCTCTCCTCCCCCACTTTTTTCCTCTCCTCCTTTCCTCTTCTTTTATCTTCTTCTCCTGTCTGCCCTTTTCCGCTTTCCTCATTCTCATCTAGTACTTGTCCTCCTCTCCTTCTCCTTCTCTTACTGCTCCACCTGCCTCGTCCTTCCATTTCATACTTTCCTCCCCTCCTCCCCTGACCTTATCACCCTATCACTCTCCTCTACTCCACCTTGTCTCTCCATCTCTCTCTCCTGTCATCTTGGTCTGTACCTTTCTATGTTAAGCGATGTGAGATGACGTGTTGTGAATTTGCGCTATATAAATAAAACTGAGTTGAATCTTCTCTAATCATCCTTTTGATTCTCTTTCTGCTCTACCTGCTTCTTTTTCTCAATATCCTCCTTGTCTCTTTTTTACTCATCCTTCTCTCTGTCTTCTCGTCATCTTTGTGCTCCACCTCCTCCTCTCTCATTCTCTCCTCTCTTCTCCTCTTACACTCCACTTATCTTTCAACTTCCTTCTTTCCTTCCTCTCCTCCCCCCCTCTGTTATTCTCCCTCCTCTTCCTCTCCTTTTGTTTACCATCTTTCTGTATTATCTGTTCCTCTTTCACTCATTTCCTTGCCTCTTTTCATCCTCCTCTCTGCATCCTTCTTGTTTTTCTGCTCCACCTCCTTGTTCTCAACTTACTCTCTCTCGCTCCTATTCTCCTTCCCCCCTCTCCTCTTCCTTCTTTCTTCATTCCTAATTATGTTATTTGAAGTAAATATTTAAAAAAAGAAACGGGGGACTGGGAGCATAGAAAGGCAGGGCTGAGAGGAGAAGTAAAGGCTTAAGAACTTATTTCTAAAGGTATTGTTTGCTTTTAAAGCCTTCCAGAGTTAAGATCCCATCAAGCATTCAAAGTAAAGAATGGCCTCCAGTTTAACATGCTACTTTTAGTTCTTATTGTATTTAACTGTCAACCTCATAGCTGCTGGTCCATCAGTGGCAGTAGTTTGGATGTTTGCAGACGTTTGGAGGCTAAAAGCTGCATTATGTAAGACTCTGTAGGAAAACACATCTGGCTTTTCAGTCTAAATTAAAAGACGAGGCTTCAGCAGAGACACAGTATCCAGAGATTCATCTTATTTGAAATTCTGGTGTTGGATATGATCACCAGCAGGAAATGGTCCTGCACACAAAATGACAACTCTAAATATAAACTCAGAAGACGACAGTGTCTCCACAGCAGGAGCAAACGCAGGTTTTATATCAGGAAAATGTCTTTTGCAGTCTGGTGCTGAAATATGTGAATCTTGTCTCTTTCTTTCATTACTTTGTGTTTGCTTTATGGTAATCACGGCCCATTCAGATTAGTGGACATGAACATGCTATATGCTCTTTACTGTCAATTTCCATAATATCTAGATATTGAAGTCCACAAATTATTCTCTGCTTCCTCTCAGTGCTATTTAAAAGTCCCTTATCTCATAATGATGCTCAAAGATATCAAAATTCTAATAAAGTGAGCTACGAAATGAGTTTTCAAATAAAGGCATACTGTGTAATATTTTTTTACCTCATTTGCATTTGTTTAGATGTGAAAAGATCTGAAACTCAAGCTGTCAGGTCGAAATCGTTCTACACTTTGAGGGTGAAAGATGTTTAAGATGCTTGTGATGATTTCAGATTTACGGCTTTGATCTGTCAGACAGAAAAAACAGCTTGTGAGGGAAAATCTTTGCATCCTGTCTCTGCACGTCTCTGAGTGTTTCGCTTTTGTCTTTTGTTTTACTCACAGGGCAGAAAAGAAGGAGAGGTCAAGGCTAAAAACAGTCCGAGTGACGAGGTCTCAGGACAGATCGGTGAGTAGCACAATTGGTTATATAAGCCATTTGCCAAAAGCACTGATGCGTTTACCAGTGTTTAAAGTGAGCAGCTTGTTACACCATCAAGCAGATTTCATAAAAGTAAAATCGGACTAATATGATAACTGTTTTTCTGCCAAGTTGCCTATGTACGTCTCTGTGATTGAGCCGAGTGAACAGACCAGTTAGATGCAAAAGCTAAACCCCCTGCTGTACCAAACACATGGACTGGCTCTGCAGGCTTCTCATCAATCCAGGATACTCAGTATAGCAAGAAAATGTCAGAGGAAATAACAAGTAAAGCTGAAAAGATTAGTCATTCCCCAAATACTGCCAAACATTCTCCGATTTCATCTTTCAGATAGTTACTGTTCAATTACTGATTTTCTTTGTCATATTGGAAAGTGAATTAAACATCTTTGGGGTTTGGACACTTGCTTGGATAAAACAAAGCATGCAGACATCCCCTTCAGTCTTAGAAATGACTGTTGGTTTCCACTGTTCTCTGACATTTCATAAACTAGATGATCAACTGATGAGTTGAGAAAATGACACATTGATTAGAAAGCTGATGAACATAAGTGCAAAACGTCTGTTCATCGAGAAGCCTCGGACTCTAATCGCTTCTCACAACATAAAGTGTAGTACAGTGTTCCCACTTGCTCCAGATCTCAACTGAAAGTTAAATGCTGACATATTAAGATGCTATTAAAGCGAAGCATGACATTGTGTTATTTCCCACTTGTCCAGTTAGCAATATGCACATTGTGTCTGTGTCATTAATCAAATCTAAGTTGTGTTAATATGAGAGCACAACAACCAGCTATGTCAAATATTAATTAAATGTGGTTATAGCTTCGAGAACAATCATGTATACTCAAATATTTAAAAAGAGGGAGCAATAAAAGATTAATTTAATTGTTTGTTTGGTAAAAGCGAGACAAGAGAACTACATTTGTGTTGAATATTTTATGCATTGGGAAATTGCACAGAAGCAATTTCTGGCACAGTGTCACCTAATTCCAAGGTGGATACAGAAAGCAAATACTTTGAAGAAGTAAAACTCAACATTTATAATGTGGAAAAACACTGTGTAACTGTAGGGTAATTGGTAAGTGTTGTGTTATTTTCTACCGAAGCTAAGGCAACATGTCTTGTGGGAAAAGTTGTAAAAAAAAAAAAAGTTACTTTTTCCGAGCCTAAAATGGAAATCAACCAGTACAAAGAACAAAACCAAACACAGTAGACACCAGGGGAGACAGAGAATGGCTGACTGCCACCAACTTATGTGGGGGAGCCAAATCACATGATCTGAATCCCCATGATAGCCCGATAGACCTTCCCAGAGGGCCGTCAAGCAAAATTGTCAAGAAAAACAATACAAGTAAAGAATAAACAAGAACAGAGTTACAACACACATCCATAGGCACTTTGGTGTTTCAATAACAGTGCACAGATTTGTGGTAGCACTGGTGAAACAGCTGACAATGTATTCCAAACACAGACTGTGCTGCACAGTAAAAACAACAGCTTCAGTTGTTTCAGTGAATGGGGGAAAAAAAATAAAATAAGTTGTTTAAGTTTAAGTGGCAGAGCAATCCAGCAGCCTCAGTGATCATGACTGCTGTCTGTCAGTAGAAGCAGAGAAAGCTTTGAGAAGGTGGGGTTGTTGGATGGCTCCACATTTTGACATGAAAGTCACCAAAATGCTTACGATATTCACCCAACTACCAACTATAGTTTGCTTTAACTATGATGATGGTTGTTTCACTGTTGTCCAAGGTTGTATTGTAGAATCTCCAATATCTTCTTTTGACCTAAGATTATAAAAGTTACTGCTATTTATAGAGGTTTTGTGGTGAGTCTATGAGTTTGTATTTTCAAATTATTTCTTTCTGATAGACAGCACAGAAGGATTTTCATAGAGTCCTATAAAGGTGAAATATAATCGTTGCTGATACTGAGATAGTTGTTTTCTCGTTCTTATTTGTCAAGTCACCTAGTTTTAATTGTGTGTTGGTGGGCAATGACCTTCTAAACCAGTGTTGTACTTTCCGAGTACACAGGGGTCCACATGAGGTAAATTTCATCATCTCCCCAAGTCGTGATAATCCGCTCTACGGATGTCCATGTGCAGCACAAAACTTCTGTCCATGAAGTCAGTCATCACAATAATATTCCTATATTTTTTCAGTTTGTAATTAACTCTAAAGAATCTGTCTAACAGTTGCAGTTTCTTTGTTAGTAACATCTAAACCACTTGTTACCAGGAAAAGTGTTGGTGGGTTCACTACTAATTAAAAACTAGTTTAAGTTACACAAATTTCCTTTTTGTTACTTGGATGTTTAGGATCTAGAAAGTTCCTGTCTGAGTTCACAGGCGAGGCAACAACGTGACTTTAATCACACTTCACACAGCGCGATGATGAGAGCTGACACACTGGTTTAACACGAGCTATTGATATCACTGTGTTGTCAGCTCGCTCTCTCGCTCTCCGTCTGTTTTCTTCACACTGTGTGAATCAGCAGCTCTGCGTGAAGAGATGATAATTAAAAATTATCTCACGCACACACACACAGATACACACAATGTATCCCTTGAAACCATGCTTTGAAAAAGACTGAAATTAGTCTTGTTCACTTTAACTGTGTGTGTGTGTGTGTGTGTGTGTTAGCAATAGAGAGCCCATGAGCTTCTTTCTAACAGGGCTTCTGGTGATAACAGTCAAGATACTGTTATGATCGTCTTCGATATGATGATTAATGCTCTCTCTCTCTCTCTCTGTGTCTCTCTGTAGGATCAGGATGATAAAGGTAGGTATTCTCTCCATCAGTGACACCTGCTGGTCAGTATATGTAGCTTCACCTCTTGTCAAGCCCGACTGACACTACTGTGTGGTGTCAGTTTCTGCCCAACTATTATCTTTTCTCATTATATCCTTCTGTATTCCTCCTGCGCAGGATAGTTCTGTACAGTTAGTTCATCATTCTGGTAATATGTAGGCTTTTTACCAACAGCTAATTTACAGTTCACAGCCCAAGACTCGCCAGCGAGAAAAGTTGAAAACCTCTGTAATAGTCCACAGTTCAGTGGTGGCCTGCATGAAAACAACACTAAGGTGCTGTTGGGAGATAAAATTCAGAGTCCTACTGAGAAAAACACCTTCTGAAGTTAATATTAAGATTCAACAGTCTGAGCTCTTCAAATCAAGTGGATGTCATCCAATGCTTCAATTTTATTTGCACCAAATTCCCTTTTTATACCAAAAAGATTGATTTCCACTTGCTGAAACTGCTCATGCCAAATTTTCATAAACTTCTGAATATATTTCTACACAAAGATGTCTGTGGGTTTTGTCTCCCATCACTCACAATGAAGTACAATGTGTCCCAAGTTAAAATGCTGGATTCATAGTTTCAGTTAGGTTTATCAAGAACATGTATGTTAAGCAGCTAAAGTAAAGCAAAATGGGATTTGTCAGTTTTACATCGTTATGTGTCATTCCATTGGATTATTGCTGCTGATGCATAAAAATGTGCCTCTAATTCAGCATCAGGCTGTGGTAAAGCTAATCTTAGTCATTCTACACACCTTTGTTTTCTTGTAAGAAGTACTTTATGTGTTCATTTTCAGTTTTTTAAATCTTTATTTGTAAAGTAACTTGAAACTATAGTACAGAAGTTAAAGTAGCGGATGGAAGTATATCAGAAGTGCACTTAAATACAGTAGTTGTTTAATTGTACATCCACACAACACTAATCTATTAATTTCCACACACAGTCAAAAAATGTAAGATTCTTTGATGCTGCCTTTTAGTCCTACGTTTTCCCAGAGTCTCCTTTGCAAACACCTTTACAAACTTACTAGAAAATTAAATCCATTTAATGGCATCACAGTTTCTTTTAATATGTAGTTTGTTTGGGGTTTTTTTCAGATATAAAAGAGGAGGGAAGCAAGACAATAGTTTTTAGGGGTAGGTACCTTAAATAAAATTAAAGAAAATGTCAATGCTAACATGCACAGTAGATACACAGATATGTGGCTCCAGCTTTGGGGTTTTCGTGTTTGAACATGATAGTACCTACCTGCACAAAGCAGGTCTATCAGTCAGTGTGCCAAAAAAAAAGAAAAAAAAGCTATAATAAAATGACCTTCTGCCTTCCAAGGACTCATACCACATTAAACCATTCCCTGTAACAAGGGAGCTCCACCAGAGTATTTACTAATAATAATAATACTTACTACTAAATACGATTTCTCACCACAAGCACTACTACTGCCTCTCAGCTTGTCTTACGTCAGACAAAATAACCTCTTCTGATAGGAACCTGTCAGAACATTCTCAGTTTTGCCTGAGACTTCAGTGTTTAACAGAATGATTGCATCACAAGCTGGAGATATAAAGTTAGAAAAAATGGCTTTATGGAAGGACAGTACAAAACTTCCAGAGAACCTCTTTAAAACGTTCCTTTATTACATTAGCACAACATGCAAGACAACTTTAGCTGCTACTTTCTGAAATGTTTTGTACTTTTAATGTGTTAAAGTAGAAATCTTAGAAGACTGTAGTTTTCAGGTCTCCACATACTTTTGTCGATGATAAAGATTGTGCAGCGTTCACAATGTAGAGTGAATAAGCAAATGTAGAAAACAGACGTATCGACTGATTTTGTTTTTGTGTCCATGATTGTGTGATGCAGAAAGAATGCAATTTTTGTGTGTGTTTGTCTGTTTGTGTGTGTTTGTATGTGTGTGTGTTGCTGACTCTGACCTGTCTTGTCCTTCCAGAGCTGGTAACCTCTGGCACCAGCGATAGTGAGAGTAGTTCCTGTAAGTGTAGACCCTCCTCTGTCCTTCTCTCTCTCTCTCTTTCTTTCTTTCTTTCTTTTTCCTCTCACTCACTGCTCACTCTGTTGTCTTCTTCTTCACTGTTTGTTTCAAACCTCAGCTGCTTCATGCAGCTGAGGTCTGTGTGTGTGCGTGTTTTTCTCTGTGTGTGCTTGTGGGTATGTCATGTATACATGCACATGTGTATTTGTGTGCCGATTATTGTGGTTTTATGTGCATGTGGGTGTTTGTGTACAAGTTACCTTCACTCTGCTTCTCCAGCCTGTTCTTCCAGAGCTGTTGAAGAAGTCTGCTCCAAAAGTAGAAACGGGCAAGAGTGTGATTTGTTGTCACTAATCCATCCTCTGTGTCTCTAAATGTGTGCATCCTCTCTGTCTGAACAGCTGGCCAGGAGGAGGCCTTGCTCACCTACCAACCTGTCATGCAACAGGAAGGTCAGTCCTGACTCATCCTCATTTTGTTTGATTTGTTCCAGGATTATATTTTTTGTTCTGATGTCAGTCGGCTTGTAGTCTGACTCACCAGATGTAGCCTGCGAGTATAAGCCTACTGTTGGCTGCACATTTCAGGCCGCTTTGTCTTGTTCTTTCGCTGTCTGCGAGCCACTGTTTTTAAAATCCACGTTGAAACAACAGCAGCCTCCAAGCAGCTTCTCCCACACTGGAAATGTAAAGTTTTGCAGAGGATTTGGGTCGTGTACTAAAGCAGCCCTGCTAGCTTATTTTCTGTGGATTTTCCATTTTATCGACAGTGATAATCTTCCCACTGCAAATGTTCCACCAAACAATTCCGCCCATCACTGTTTTGAGGAAAGATAGTAAAATTACCCCAAAAAAGCCCAAGGCTCATAAGGTTAAAGCAGAGCAGTTTTAAGTCTTTTCTTGGTAGAAGTCTTTAGCTTTAATTTGTAATAATTCATTACAATAGAGAAATATCCTGTTGGGTAATTCTAAAATGTATCTGCAGCCTGTTTCACCTCTTAAACTTCTCTGAAGCAGTGTTTCAGTATTACAAGCTTGTGGTTTGCGCAAGCATTAAATAAACAGTTAGATCAAGCTCATACAGAATATATATATGATTATCTCCGACTGTTTTTTTTGCCACTTCAGGTAAAGAACAACAAGCTGAAAACACAACACTGACTCTTCAGAAATGTCATTAGTTCATCATCAACGCTACTTAAACTGAAATAACAGATGTGAAGGGTTTTACTTTCTTTTTAGTTTTAGGTGTTTGCTCTGCTTGACTGCACGTCTTTGTGTGGATATCAACCTGGTTCTGTTTGTCATTTCCCAGTTAATTACACACGGCCAGTCATCGTGCTCGGACCAATGAAAGATCGGGTTAACGATGACCTCATCTCTGAGTTCCCTGACAAGTTTGGCTCCTGTGTCCCACGTGAGTTTTCATGACAAATCCCAGTAGCTAAAAGAACCTAGAAGAAACCCTGTAATCGTCACCATAAAAAGTAAAGTGAAAGCTATAAATACTGTTTTAGTGTAAGTTTATGGTGCTGACACAATAACATGATGGAAGTTTGTTATATACTCAGTCACATTTTCATGAAGTCAGTGGAAGTTGATGTTTAGCTTACTTTGAGCAGTTTTATTACACTTGTCATTGTTTCCAGACTGTTGCTTGACAGACATCTTGAAAATGAAACCTTGTCTCCCCCCAAAAAGAAAAAAATAACAGAAAATTAAAGGTCAAATGAAAAATGAAATTGAATCAATACAGGAGCCATCTTTCATTTTCTTTAAATTGGCCCAAAAAAAATGAAGTGTCTGCAAAGAATCCATAAAGACGTCATATTTGAAGTAGGCTGACGCGTCATCTTCTCCACCTTTTGATATTACAGTTTATTACTTTTGTTTCAAGCTGGGGTGTACAAGAGTTAGATACTAATATGCATTTTTTTTACCTCCATCTGTGTAAAACCTCAGACACAACACGGCCTCGGCGAGACTACGAGGTGGACGGCAGAGATTATCACTTCATGTCCTCCAGAGAGCTCATGGAGCGAGAGATTCAGGAACACAAGTTCATTGAGGCTGGACAGTACAACAACCATCTGTATGGAACCAGCATACAGTCTGTCAAAGAGGTCGCTGACAAGGTGAGACGCAGGCAAGATGAATGGAAGACAGAATATTGAAAGAAAGCAAATACTACAAAGGACAGACGCAACAGACTGATTAATGACTGAGTACATAGAGCTGTCTGACCACGTGTCTCTCCTTCAGGGAAAACACTGCATACTGGATGTATCAGGGAATGCGATAAAGCGTCTCCAGTTGGCAGGCCTCCATCCCATCGCTATCCTCATCAGACCACGCAATGTCGACAACATCCTGTAAGTGAATATTAACACCAACACTGTGACATAAGCAGCATGCTGTATTTTAACTACACAATTCCTTCAAAAGGTGGATTGAGTGGCTTCTTTTTTAAGCTTTCTACCACATCACATGGTCTTCATCAGCAGGTCGTTCAGGTGTCATAAAATGGTTCAAATACTCCTTTCCTCTGAGTATTTCTCTTGCATGTTGGCTTAATATGCAAACCTCTAAAGTTCAATCCATTTAGCAGCCCTATTTGATATCACACAATTCTAGTCAGCAAATGAACCTTCATGTTCAGCTGTGAGGCGACCATGGATGACAGATTAAATATTTGAACATCTACAACCCTTTGATATCTCAGTGGATTTCATAAAGAATATTTGCTGTAACATTCAGTGTCTGGTGCCGTATTTGACCACTGCTTAACGTCATAGTGAGATCAATCAGGTTACTGAGAGTTTATATTCATGGAAGAGATGCTAAAAATGATTTTTCAAATAAAATCTGTGTCCCTACTCATGACCTTCATCTGTCTTTCTGCAGAGAGATGAATAAGCGTTTAACTGAGGAGCAGGCAAGGAAGACCTACGACAGGGCTGTCAAACTGGAGCAGGAGTTCACAGAGTACTTCACCGGTTAGTCACCTGACACACACGTGTACTGTACATACATAAACTGTTTCTGCTTTATAACATGCGCCATTTGTCAATAATTCCCTGCGTAATGTTAACGGAAGCAGCAGGTTTTTTTTTTTATTGGCAGTTTATGACCTGTGAAGATTTACAGAAGTATTCCATTACAGATTTAATAGAACTTATAAAAAGTATGCAAAAGTCTATAAAAGTTGGGTTGAAAAAGTATGAATAAGATTATTATCATCATATTATTGAGAATATTTCTCCACTATAAATATCAGGATATTGAATGTACTTTTGAAAAAAATCTAACTGTGTGTAGTAAACTTCCAAAAATTGTTCTTTCAGTATGTGATGGTGACATTTTATCTATTTTAATTAAAGTTAGTAAGTCTACCTCAGGATATCAAAGGGTGACACAGTTTCACATAGTTTTGTTGAATTTTTAAAATTAGCAAAAGCCAATAATACCATTTACACATTGTGTGTTTGACTACCTGGGGAGTAACTCCAATATTTACTCTCTTTCAACTATTTTTGGTCTCCACCAAGCCCTGAAGAAAAATATTTGGCTCTCTAGCTGCCAAAATCCTCAACTGTTTTCACCAGCTAGTCTTCACCTTTGTTCTTTACTTTGTTGGTCATTTCTTTCTTTCTCTCTCTCTCTTGCAGCTATAGTCCAGGGCTCGTCTCTAGAGGAAGTTTACTCGCAGGTGAAGCAGATCATCGAGGAGCAGTCCGGTCCTTACATCTGGGTGCCCACCAAGGAGCGACTCTGAATAAACACACATATGGCATATTCACACACACACACATCACTCTCTCAAACACTTCCTACTCGTCTAATTTTCTATTATCAGCCTGCTTCCTCTCTTTCTCGTACACACGTCACCACACACACACATATTCACACAAGCACATAAAGTGGGACGAGGCTGGGACTATCTGGGACCGCTACTTCCTGAAGTGGGAGGAGCTCATGTCTGTCCAGCAGCCTATTGGTGGATCTTCCTACAGCTCGGTTCCTTAATGTTTAAGGAGGTGGTTCAAATCAAGGCAACATGTACCATTATCTGATTTGATTTCATTATTGTTCTTCTTATTGTTGTTGTCGTTGTTGTTTTCATATTAACGAAGGGTAATGCATTCATGTATGGGTTTGTAATGATAATATTGTCACCAAGAGGCAGACTTTTGCACGCTGTAGCTTTAAGAGCATGTTTTTGGGACAAAATCTTGATCTCCTTCCCCGTCTGTCTGTCTGTCTCTCCTCATGGTATCACTCCTGTTTAGAGATTTCTCTTTCCCGTCTTTTTCTATCTTTTTCTCATGCGTCATCCCTCCCTTTCCTTCTTTCCTCTTTTAACACTCTACAATCTTTAGATATGAGGTGAAAATAATTAACAATGTTCCCCGACATTTAGGTACTGAGAGCAAAAAAAAAACAACTATAGTACAGCCTCTGTTTGGAGATGTAGCAAGAAAAAATAAACAGAAACAATTTTGTGTAACGGAGACAGTTGCTGATAATTAATGCAACAAGGAGAAACTCTCAATCAGACATTAAATAGACACTAAATTAGACTGCATGCGAATAAAGTACAGAGTATTTGATCACCGTCTTGTTTGTGGTGGGTCAAAAACACACTGAACCTCATTATGGTGGTGGAGACCATTTGGAGCTCTGGGCCTGATTTTATCACATTTCTGAGAATTTTGTAAAATAAAACATCTGTATCAGGCATCTCACACCAACGTAAAGCAAAGTACAAAATAAGTAAGAATTTAAAAATTGGCTTGAATGAAAACAAAAAAGAAAAATATGGGCACATCTTGGAGAAAAGAATTAAAAAGTCACACAAACATGACTGCAAACAAAATCAGTGCACTTTTATTCTCGCTGTTTAAATCCCTGCCTGATTAGCATAAAAAAACAGAAGTGAAAAGTGGTGTCAAATCTATTAAATGTTAAAATGCAAATTCCAAAATACCCAATTTTGAGTTATACACATTGCTTCTGTTAATGTTTTGCTCATCCTGACCGGTTACATCCGGAGTAGTCGCTCTAAAACACTTACATCAAAGAGCATCTTTAATGAGAGTTTAAATTTCATAATTAGCTGTAGTGTGTGAGGAGTAAAAGTAAAGGATTTTTACTTTTAGCTTCAACAACATTTTTCTCAGCAACTTGATAAATTAGGGGCCAGATTCTCTATTTTAGAAACTTGGATGTGTTTTGTCCAAGTCCTCATCCCACAAAGGCTTCTCAGCCTTTCCTTCCACCTTCTCCTTCTCCTCTCTGTCCCATATCTTCATAGCTCTCTCCTCCTCTTCTCTCCTCTCCACATCCACAGTGTGACGTTAGTGGAGCACTCCTGACATTCAACAGTGTATCATCTTCTTCATCAACGCTATCATCACGATCATAATCATCAGCATCATCGTTACAGCTTTCCTTCTTACCATAGTTGCACTAATGAGGGCTGGTTTCTTAAAAGCATCTTAGCGCAACAGCTGATACCGTCCCAGTGGTTCTGGTTTTTGGATGTGATGATACGATACACTCACTTTTCTTTTAGTGGTTATTATGCCGGTTTGACAACAGGTCAGAGGACAGCTTTTGGTGAAGGCTTTGTGCAGTTTACTCATTTGCTGTACGTCACGCTGTTGCTAAGTATTTAAAAACACCAAATGTACTCCTCCGGTAAAATTTACACTCAGAATACACTGCATTGCTCTTATGCCAACAGGTTTTTCACACTGATTTTTTAAGTTTGAAACTAGTTATATGTTTGACCTCAGCACTCCGTATGTTACTGCAGTTATGGTCATGTTAGCTAAGGGTTGTATCGTCAAAGATGCTTTCATGAATCTACAGATGTCTACTCTCTGCACAGACAGATAAATTGTTTGAACGGGGCTAAACTGGCATTTTAATCCAATGTTTGCGCAGGCCACTTAGCATGGACAGCAGACTGAAATGCACACTTATTTTTACTAACAGATCTGGGGTGAATTTCCAAAATGTTAATATTATATATATTTATGTGTATATATTATAAATGACTGTAGTGAGTTGGTCCAGGGTGTCCCCTGCCTTCGCCCTGAGTGGACTGGGATAGGCTCCAGCCCACCGCGACCCTAGTGAGGATTAAGCAGTGTACAGATGATAGATGGCTGTAGTGAGTTGTTAACTTGACTAACAATATCTTCACTTCACTTGTCTTTTCTTCTCCTCGCTCATGTCGTTCCAGTCCATGTGTGTCTGTTTCCATCATACCAAAAGGGGCCCAAGGACACAACGGAGCGAACATGTGTGTGGAAACAGACACACATGGACCGGAGAAGCAGGGAAGAGCCTGAAAACAGACTCTCACAATGAGCTAAAGTGAAATGCTGCACATATATTCCGTAAAGTACATGAATGAAACACTTTGTTCTTTAATTCTTTGGAAGGTTTTTTTGGACACAGGCTGCTGACCTGCACTTTTGCTTTTACAATGCAGTGTGGGAGAATGCTCTTACAGTCTGTTTTATAGTTTCAAAGGGAAGAACTCACATGCACTAAAATGCTTGCACAGCTGGACCGGCTGCCAAAACATAGAACAGGAAAGCTCTGAGTACAAAACACACAGAGGGAGTGTGACTCCATTCTCTGCTAAGGACACCATTACTCTACTATATCTTTACATAGCTGATAGTTGTTTGCTGCTATATTAATGCTATATTTATGCTCAAAAACATGCATATTGCACCTTTAATAGTACCAGTATGTCACGTGCCCCTTGCTTTGTAAATCTGTTGGTTGTAGCAGTCTTACTGGGTCTTTGCTGCTCGTAGCAGAGAGTGAGGATAAGGTAATAGAGTATATTAAGCTAAAATATAGATGCTTTTACTAATCTGAAGAGTGTTGTGGAGCAGCATTTTTACCACTGTGTTCCTGTTTTATTTGTACGATGCACAAGGATGCCTGTGGGTGGTGGGTTTTACATCTTGCTCATCCGCTGATCAATGATTGGTGGCAGGATCAATAGTGAATGTAAACATAACTTTTGTTCACGAAAAATGCACAGGACGGCGTTAAATGCGTGTCTCTGTCGTAAAAAAAAAAAATCAGAATTTTGGATTAGCCTCAAAGATTTTATCATCCATGTCAGAAAGTAAACATCTCTGAGAACCCTCTGCTAGCTAACAGGTAAAAATTAAACGTCTCTACTTCGAGGGACGCTTCATGTGACCGAGTGAACACGCTGTAACACACTGAGTGCTGAGGTCATGAATCAGACTAACCTGAAACATGAAGATAATCTGTTGTCAAGTGTAACATTCAAGATACCAAGATGCTTTTGGCGACCCAGCCCCTGTATGGACCTTGTCAGCTACCCACTCCCCATCTCCACCCTCAACCCCGAGGCAACTCCTCCAAGCTGACTGGAGACCAGGGTCATTCAGAAAGACTGTTCTGTCAACAGAGTAGCTCTTAGACCCCCACATTGGATAGTTGCGACCACATGTGTTTTGAAAGCTTTAATGTTTCCACAGAGAATGTTCAGCTGAACGAAAATGTTTTCCATCTGTAACCCGCACTGATCAAGTAGATGAGCGTAGCTTGTATAAAAGAAGTGGATGTCACCCATTAGTTTGCGGACTACCATTTTGAAGCATCAAGTTTGGCATTTTGGTCGTTGCCATTTTGTTTTGTTGGAGCCTGAAGTGATGATATGCGGAGAAGAAGATGGATCTGGAGAGGAGCAAGAGGTGAATCTGACTGAGAACTCGAGGACACTATGCACGGTAGCAACTTGTCAACCCCATGGTAGTCTGGCCCTAAAGCAAACCCTGCTTTATCATCTGTTTTACACTAAATGGGACTGAAATTTACTAAATGAACATTGAACTGTGTTGAAGGAGACTTGGAGCTAGCAACTGAGACCCTTAACCCATTAGGAAAATGTTGACCGCGGTAATATATCAAGTGAGAAGTAGGATCTTTTCCCCATAGACTTCTATAGAATCAGATTTCTTTGGGGAGTCGCCTCCTGCTGGCCATTAGCAAGAATGCATGTTTAAGGCGCTTCGACATTGGCTTCACATTTCAGACCCAGAATCTACGTCTACTTCTTTTATACAGTCTATGCAGATGAGTGGTATTTGTCAGGTGACAGAACTGGACTCTCTTTGTGACTCTGGCTGTGTGTTTGAGCCAGGGGACCATGCCACTGTCTGTTAGAGTAAAGCACCGATGCAAAGAATCTATTACAGAGATGGATCTATATCTAACATATTATAATATTTATCCCTGCTCTAACTGCCTATTTTGGTACAAAAAAAATAAATAAAAATCTTTATTGAGATTTACTGAAATCCCTCGACCAATGACCAGAGATGATTATTCTTTTTTTTTTTTTTGCATTGTGGAATGTTTATGAATGTGAATATTCTATAACAACTGTACATATTAATATATTTTCCTTTACTTTCACCTCTACTGTGGGTTTGTAGTAGTCTCTGTTGATTTCTGATGCGACGCTACTTCTCACCTGAGTTAAGACTTCAGCATTGATTTTGTCCCGAACACGGTGGAAACGAGACACATGCCACGGCCACCAGATCTCACACCAGCTGAACACCAGTGCCAGATTTTGGACCAACATATTAAACAACCACCACCGTCATCTGTGTCTCCGGTAGAGTTCCAGCATCATGTGTCTGGTGTCACTGAAGATTCTTAGCTACTGTTGAAATCCAAACAAGATCATCAGTCTCAATGTGAATCCAAAGCAAATCCAGTGGGGTACTGCCATCTTTCATGTTGCCTTTTATTTTGTGAAGCACAGCCTCATAGGATTCAGTCATAAACCTAATTTTGCTGTAATCTTGCCAGCCAGAAAAACAGACGCACTAAGTGGATTCTCAGTTTCTCCAACATCTCTACGTTACTCAGAAGAACCAGCGTTCTACTGAGTACCTGTGCTTTTCTGGCGGATATTTACTACGATTTAGTCATATTTTTATAATTTCACTGTGAAATTATTGGTCATGCTTAACAAATTTATTAGTCCACCTGTCTAATTTGTTCAGCACTGTCTATATGCATACATATATAGATCATCCAGCATCATGAAGTGCTCTAATGCGCTCTCAACTCTCAACATTTTACCATTTTAAACATTAATGAGTAATTTCAAACTGAATTCACCTTTTTATACCCAAATTTGAGCCGACTCACAGCGCTTCACTGAGAAGTCGGAAATGAATCAAGCGCAACATTCAACCACTAAAACTAGTTTTGCTGTTCAGGAATGCAAGTAAATAACTATAATTTGACATCTTAATCAAGAAATAATAATGTTCTTTACTATTTTTTCCATATTTTTTTTTTTTTTGTAAAACCATAAATCTGAAAATTCATGTATACAAACATTAATTATATTTTAGTATTAAAAATATCCTTTTGGCTAAAGAGTTTCTAAATACTGGTGCATTAACCACTACAGAAACATAAGTAATTATTGTGGTAAGTACTGTATGTGTTTATTATTTTAAAGAAACTGTTAGGAAAATTCTTCCGTGGAGTCCTAACTGCTCCAAATCATTACACAAAGTCGTCTCTTAAGTCAAAGCAAAGTTTTACTTGCAGCAAGGAATCACGTGCACAGTACAGAGTCTAAACAAGTGACTACTGAGTCAAGAAACGTTGTAGCATTTATACAGACATACAACAGATATCTCCTCTGCTCCCATCTGATGAGCACAGGCTTAGTTACTTTTTGCAAGTTCTCTGCACGCTATTCTTCACGGCCTTCTGTATTTCAAAAGTTGGACAAAGACCATTGAATCATAAGATGTAACACAAAATTTTTACAACAAACTAATTAGAAATTATTGGAAAAATTATTGGCAACTACAAAAAACAGTTATATAAGCCACACAGTTAAAGATAAAACTGAGTACAGGATAAGATTGTATGGTGTAGTGCACTAAAACTTTATAGTACAAACTACACCTTATGATTAAAATGTATTTGTTAACTACTGCTACAAACAAATGAGACAACAACGACATAACAAACAACCGACTGACTGAATGGATGAAATAACAGTGATCGGCACTGGGAGCAGTCAGTAGAGCCGTGATCAGTTTAGAATCACTTTTGAACTGAGAAGCCAACTGTAATGTTTAAATTCACCCGTTTAGGAGAAGGAAAATGATACTTGCGTAGACTTTGTGGGAGGGAGAGGGAGGCTGCTGCAGGATATGTCGCGGTAATGATCTGCTGGATGAGTTGGTTCAGGAATCTAGTTGTTAAATAGCTGTTTTGTTTACAGCTCTATAATCTCCCTAAACATGAGAATAAAAAGATATCAGACAGGATGTGTTTATCTCATCCTGTGATAATGATAAAAGGTGGGAACATGCATACAAATCTGGAATTTCATGATACATGAACATACATTTCTATTATAACTACACACAAGCATGTACATTCAGTAATGAGAAAAATAAGACTTAAGAATTATTTATGCTGAGAATAATATGTGTTTGTTTGTATCTCGTGTGTGTCCTCCACGAACTCTTCAGATGTGATGTGTTCCTCAGTACCAGTCCAGATGCTGAGGTCATCACTCTGGTGAATTCTTGTATGTATGTTCCATCTGAGTGAAAGTTTGAAGTTTAGCCGTCGTCTGAAATGGTTTCTTACCAAATTTAAAGCTTTGAGAACGGCTCTCTGGATTCTCAGTGTGTTGCTTTGGAATGTGTCTGGTGATAAACTCGGTGCGCTACAGTGGAGAGGGGACATAACGATTGTCAGATTTGGTTTTAAGCTGTATTTTTTTTAGTTTTTTATTTCAGAAAAGCCTTAGTAACAATCTCCACACACACTTTCAGCCTCTGTCCTCAGGTCCAAGGTTCACATTATCACGCTCCTTCAGGTGATCGGGTTCCTGAGTTCAAGTGGCCATAATCCAGTAATCAGGGGTAAATTTCCTGCAATAAAGTACAGTCAAAGTAAACACATACAAATAGAACAAATGGAAGTGGACAGAGAGTCACGCTCAGCATGTAAAGTGAAGAAGAAAAACCTCACTGTTCACATGGAAGTGCTGCATGATTCCTAAACATCTCGTTAAAGTCTCTTTACAGGTATATTGCCTCTACAGCATGCAGATGGGCTGTACGTGACCAATAAGCTGAGTCATGGTCAGGACAAGTGGGAAATACACAATTCAGCTGTTACATACAAAGAAACATGTGGATTCAGCTGTTTAGTAGAAAAAGCAGCTGACATTTTTAGAGAAAGTCAGATTTGATGTTGCGTCCTGACGCCTCGGTCCGACTGTCTCCTCCATGTCATCATCACTCTGTCACATTGTGGCCTGTGAATGATGCAGCAACACGAATGTAATGTGTATCACTAAACCACTTCTATCCCATGTATTCGATTTAAAATATAGTTTAATACTGACTTAATATATATTTAATATTATCATTTAAAATAGCACTTCAACCCTGTTGTCTTATGTCTGGGTTAAAGCACTATCTAGACAGTTGCTCTGCTTTTTTTCTCTTTTTTGGTTTTAATGTCTGTTGGTCCAGACTGGAATATATTACAACTGTTGGATTTACTGCCTTGAAATCTGGTGCACAGTCATCACCTGTCACACAGGAAGAAACCAATGTTAGCGTGCTGTTGTGGATGAGTTTGTAGTTTTAACAAATAAGGGGAATAAACATAGAGTTGTAACTAACGAGAAGATGTTTAATTTTTCTAACAAATAACAAAACTGTAGATTTTAGTGGCCCAAACCCCGAGGCCATCACAATGCTAATGCTTATTGTTCTAAACAGCACATTGGTTAGCTGAAGTTCTCATTTAGTTTACAGCACAACCATGTCACAGCAGCCATGTGTTAGTACTGATAAGGCTTTATTGTTGCTGTCACTGTGCTTGGGAACATTGTTGGAGCCTGAACTTGCACACGGTGGAGCAATCTCGGAAATTATACTTTTTATGGCGATGCCTCCTTCCTGTGTTTCTGTTAAAGACTGCAGAAACAGTTTATGACCATAATCATGCATTATCACATCCTGCCAGATTTGGCATATGTTTATTAAAGTGTTCTGAGAATCAAAAAGGGAAGATGGAGTTTAGGTGAAAATGTCTCGTGCTTTTTTTTGTTTGTTTGTTTGCACCAAACCAAGAAACCATTGAAGTTACCAAAAAAAAACTTTGGTTTTGTATTTTGTAAAAAAAAAAAATTTCCCTTTTCTATGAGTTTATCTTGGTACAGTGCTGCCATGTGAATATTACAACAGATGAAAAACTCATATTCAGTGGGTATTTTGAATTTCATTTTAATTTAACATTGCGTAAATTCTCACCATAAATCATCTGAGAGCACTTCACTCACTACGACAAAGACCTTTTGATTTTATATAATAGATAGAAATCCATTAAATGCAATGATTCCCTTTGAGCAGCTCTTTGGTGGCAAAGGGGAGAGAGAAAAAACTTCTCTTTAACAAGTAGAAACCTTCTGCAAAACCAGGCTCAGGAGGACTGTTTTCTGCCTTGACCAGTCGGGGTGATTATAAGTGGAGAGAAAAGGAACATTTTCCAACATTACAGGTGTCCGAGATTAAAATGCTCTGCTGAGCTGGTGTGGAGCTGGTGTAGCACAGAGAGGTGATTTGGGGGAAATATTTTTATACTATTTTTCAAGGAAAAATATAAAATAGGTTATCTTTTGTATTGGTAGAGTGTAACTTAGGGCATTACTGAAATAGATAAATACATTTTAAGGTACATAGGCTGAGCATTTATATTTAATGCTTGTACCACAAATCATCTGCACTTCAGAGGAAACATGGCAATTTTTACAAAATTCTAGGTTGAGTTAGTTGTGGCATTTAAAATTAAGATTCCACATGTAAGGCACGGGGTAAAATGATTAAACAGATTAAAGCAGTTGTTCCTAATATGTTTGACCTTTGACCCTTCATATAAGAACATTTTTGTGTGGATGTCATGTCAAGAGTCTGGGAGTTGAAAAAAAAAAAAAAAACGACCAGTAAAATCCAAATGAAAACAGGAAACCACACGACTCTGCTCCACCTCTACCAGTAACCACAGATTTACTCAAACTGCTGCATCATTGTCAATAGTCTAATAATAAAATGTTTAATAATTAAGCTCAGGTATGTTTTCTGTAGTATCAGTACCTTTTGTGGATGCTGCTTTACTTGTGTACACATATGTTAAACGTAGGACCTTTGCTTGTAGCTTGTAACTACATCTTGGTGAAACCCTCTGATCCTCCAGAACACGCGCTTGAATTCATTTTCCTTTAGTGACTCTTGACAGATTGTATGATTATGGTTCAGGCTTTCAGGGAATACGTGACTTCGCCTCACTTCTACACAAAAAGAGACGAGGTCAAGGTGAGCAGGTAAACAGACTCCTTTTGTTTGTGCTGTTTGTCTCAGAATCCAGAGCAGTGAGTCAGTCACCAACAGCCTCACTGTGCTGGCCTCAATCCCTTCTTTCCTCTCTCCCATCAGTGGAAAAGCACCGCACAAGTCGAGGAGAGGAGTGAGGGGAAGGCAGAGGTGGGGTCGCCACTCTAAAAGACTTCTCTGTCCAGACTCTGGCCTGCAGCCAGCCAGGCAGCAGCAGCAGCAGCAGCAGCAGAGACGTGTCAGACCAGGTAAACCAGGGAGGCACACTTCATAAACCCTACGCTGAGCCGAAAAAACTAAAGCTGAGAGTCTTGTGAGTGACATGTTGCAGGTGACTGGGTTGTAAATCGGTTAATATATTGCCTCGTCTGGGCTTCACATGAGGACTTTAAGCTGTATCCTGGAGATAGAAGGAGGACTTTGACTCTTGACTAATCATATAAAGTAGAGCAGAAGGAAGGGAAGGCTGTTTTCTCTGACAACGAGGCCATGGCCATGTGGAGGACAGTGGCAGCTCTGCTGCTCATACTGCAGACCGGTAAGAACTACTTCGTTAACCTCTTCAACACAAAATGTCACAGAGGTTGTTTTATCGGTTCATAGGTTATTTTTTTTATAGTGTATAGTGTATTCTCCATGCACCTCAGTGTGTGTCCATGTGGAACCAGCTGTCTGATGTGAACATACAGGACATGAGAAACTCTGAGGTTAAAGAAAATGATTCACAAGGGAATAAAAACAAAAAGTACATGAAAGGAAAATGCAGGTAAAACCAGAAAGGAAATCATAACACAGAAGGCTACAAGAATAAAATACAAGTAATACTTTAAGTACCTCTGGAACAGTAACTACTTAAAATCTACCCCAGAAATACTTTAATTATTTAATAATGTCTTTATGTGATCTCACTCTATTGCCTCTGTACGATGGCCCTGATGAGTAAACTCAACTTGCAGATATATATGTGCACATAACATCACTGGTTTGGCTCATTTTTGACTAATTTAAAGCCAAACAATCCACTAAAGCGACATGTCTGAGGAAATACACCTATCCAGCACTTACTACAGTAATGCAGAAAAGCAGGAAAACACCTGATAAACCTTATTTGCGCTAATAAAGGTGAGATTCTTTTTCCTATTTTGGTTTATATCTTGTGATCCTTTTGAGATCCAGGTTGGGAACCACTGGGCTGAAAAAGAGTGCAGTTGAAATGGCAGAATATATCACTGGAGGTTCCAGGATGTTTTCACAAATGACTTAGTGGAATAATTTCCTAACTGAATGCTTTCTACGCCTCTCCCTCCCTCAGTGTTTGGCCAGAGTAGCATCACGTGGTGCACCATCTCAGAACAGGAGCAGAAGAAATGCAACGCCATGTCGCAGGCCTTCAGTGAGGTCTCCATCCGGCCCGTCCTCCGCTGTGTCAACGGTCTGACAGTCGAAGGCTGCTCTCAGAAACTGCAGGTTAGATTTGGATCACAGGAACTTTGAATAACTGTTTGAACATTTGTGAGCGTTTGAATTATGTCATTATGCATAATTTAAGAAAACAGGACACATTAAAAACTAATAAAACACTCTGAAAGGAGGACACGCAGCCAGACATCAGATAAGAAGAGAAAGTACAGAGAAAGTTGCAATAAACGTGTTAATGGGAGAACAGCTGAGGGAGCTGAAGCACACTGGCTCGTTTATGACAACCACAATCTGATCTGGGAACAGGAGGTCCTACACTTGAAGAAATGCACGTTTTCTTAACAGTTTTTAACCACAGTTTTTGAACAATTTGTCCATTTATTTGAGTTTGTCCCTGTTTTGTTATTACAGATAATAAGTAGTAGAATCACAGAAAGCAGCATAAATGTACCTGTCAACCCTGAAAATCAAGCCATAACTGTAA
>NW_007577762.1:1128126-1130692 GCF_000690725.1 Stegastes partitus
TACCATTCTAAATCTTTTTCTTGCCTGTGCCTCTGCAGAACAAAGAAGCCGATGCCTTTTCCATGTTTGGCTCTGAGATCTTCAAGCAAAGGAAGACTGCTTCCTTCAAGATGGCTGCCAGTGAATCAAAGGCTGGTGGTAAGCATGATGCAACAATAACTTAACAGGCATGATGTAGAGGAGAAAGACTAGGAGACGTGGTTGTAAAGAAATAGCGCTCCCTCCAATGGCAAACAAGCTCTGATGATGGCTCTAAATGATCTCGGCTAAGCCCAGGCCTCTGAACAAATCTTTCAATCCTGGTGATCAAAGTAAAACAAGCGTACTGGTACTAGGATGCAAAGGGTTATTTTAGACATATTCACTGCTATTCCTCCTATGAAAAGTATCAGTGTGTAAAGCAGTGGTGGAAGAATGATTTTGCTGCAGAGACGGCAGATAAAACAGAGTCCTCCTCACATGTTTCACCAAAATGTTTAGTTCATGTGATCAAAACCAAACCATTGGATCATAAAATGTGTGACTTGTCTGAATTCATCCTTTGGTTTTATCTTATTGTCATGATTTATAGGTCGTGGTTATGATGAGAGTTCTCAATCAGACAGTTTCCACGTCCGACACGAGTGGCCTCATTTTAAATCAGACAAGTTCTTCTGTTCATGTGTGTCCTGATGACGCATTAGATGGAGGTCACCGTGTTGTTTATCTCAGATAAGATGGACTAAGTTCCTACTGCCATGTTCTCAGCTGCGACACACGTTACCCCGGTTATGATCTCTGTACTGTACATGGCGTATTCCAAAGGGTTGTACTTTGGTCTCCGAGATCTTATTTCTGTTCCCTGATAATACGAGTGCAGCACCAACATGTCAAACAACACAGTTTGTATGTTAACACCGCTGCTGCTGTTTCCTCAGAAACCTTCTCCTACCATGCTGTTGCTGTGGTGAAGAAAGCCAACTCTGCCATCAACATCAACAACCTGGCAGGAAAGAAGACCTGCCACACCGGGAAAGGCCGAACCGCCGGCTGGAATATGCCTCTTGGATACTTTATAGACCAGGGTTACATGTCTGCGATGGGCTGCAACATCCCACAGGGTAAGAAAGACCTGTGTAAAGTTTCAATATGGAGTTCACTTGAATGAAAACCAGAGGAATGGAAAGTGGGGCACGAGGTCTCCAACATCCACCAGCTCCGTGATGTCATCATGGAGGAGTGGAAGAGGATTCCAGTGGCAACACATGTTCTCTAATATTAGCTGTGTTGTGTTGCCACTGGAATCCTCTTCCACTCCTCCATGATGACATCACGGAGCTGGTGGATGTTGGAGACCTCGTGCTGCCCCACTTTCCATTGCTCACTTTTGTGACATGCTGTATATATGGCTTAACAATTGCACTACATTCTGGTTTGTTTGGTAATCATCATGCCTGATTCAGCCACCATGATGAAAGTTAAATAAATGTCTTAGTTACAAAATGCATGACTAGCATGCACTCGACAGAAACAATGAAAAAAATGTTTGCGTGTCTGTGTGTGTCTATGATCAGGCGTGGCAAACTTCTTCAATGCGAGCTGTATTCCTGGAGCCAATGAGCCTGGTGACCCTGCGTCGCTGTGCCAGCTGTGCAAAGGAGACGGTGCAGGACAGCACGTATGTGAGAAGAGCAGCCAAGAAATGTACTACAGCTATGAAGGAGCTTTCAGGTAATACACAGTTTCAAGGAGAGGGACTCACATGCACTAACATGTACATGGGGCCAGACTGGAACAGAGGAGCGTGGATTATAGTACACGCAGATTGAGTGTTATTCCATTCTCTATTAAAGACACCATCACTTAGACAGCTCACAGCTCGTAAAAGAAAAACAAACACAAAGATTTTTGTGCTTGGTGTGTATATCATCACTATTGGATCGATGCAAAGAAAGAAAAAAGAAAGCACTTGCAGGCCACTGCCAGAGGGGGCACATGTGTGGGTCAGCATTCTCTTTGTGACAGAAGATTTTGCTAAAAATAAAAATGTGAGAAACAAAAACACTTCAACATGGGGTGAAATTGAACTTTCAAAACTCCCTCTCGTCTGTTTTTTTGGTCTCTGCAGGTGTTTGGTTGAAGACGCAGGTCAGGTGGCCTTCATCAAACACACGACTGTTGAGGAGAACACTGATGGTAATGTCTACGTTGGTTACTGCGCTAACTAGTGACACATTCGGTCACCTTATTGTAGTTTTATCTGTGAGCTAACAAGTCATTTCTTCAACAGGTCGCGGCCCAGCCTGGGCTCAGGCTCTGCTGTCGTCAGATTATGAGCTGCTATGTCGGGACGGCACCAGAGCTCCGGTCTCTCAGTGGCAAAGATGTCACCTGGTCCGTGTCCCGTTTCGTGGCGTTGTGGTCAGAGAGGACATCACTCCCTCTGTGGTGTTTGCCATGTTGAAGGAGGGGATGGTACGTCCACACAAACTCTGCCATCTAACACCAACAAACACGAGCACTGCTTGTTCATTAGCAACTCAGCGGGCCTGAAGGTTTTGTTTCAGCACACTGTGAAACTTATTTG
>NW_007577762.1:1137962-1139004 GCF_000690725.1 Stegastes partitus
TCATAGATGTCCAGTGTAAGTACAAAAAACAAGGAAGTTACAACACAAAATACAATAATTTAAAGATGGCGAAGATCAGCTTCAGATGTCGTCACTAGAAAACCCATCAACTGACTGCGTCGTGTTAATCTGAGCAGTCAGAATCTCCCAGTTAAAAATGCATTCCCAGTAACCTTGTTGGAACATCAGAGTCTATTGGATTTTGATATTTGTCATGTTAAAGAGGGGTTTCTGCATGGCCGGTGTGAAGAGAAGTGATGCAAATACTTCACTGTGAGATTGACCTTGAATGTTGGTGCAGCAAAATAGCGTCAATTATGTAGTCTCACATGTGGGAACATCCATCCATCCATCATCTACACACAGAGGGTCGTGGGGGGCTGGAGTCTATCCCAGCTGACTCAACACTGTTCAGAGATAGAAACAACTCCTCTGTCATGTCTTATGTAAGTTTTAATTTTGCCTTTCCTTTTGCTGAGTGCTGAAGCGAGCCGTACCACATTTTCTACTTTTACATTTTCTACTTCTTGAGAAAAAAAAACAGATTCCAGGTTTGTCTCGCTACACAGCATTGAAGAGTTTACATCATAAGGAACTGGAGACACTTTTGAGGACCATGGGGTAGAAACAGATGCTTGGTGGTGCTTCATTAAGTTTTTATTTTACCTACGAGTTGAGTTTTCGGTCGCGCTGTCCGCCATGTTGAATCACAAACACGTGCATCTACCTGCGATATAGTGGTCAGAGATTCCTGTGGCGTGGCCCAGTTTGCCGCTAAATTTTCAAAACCATTATGGGCCAAACTTCAAAGTCGTATTGTGACCACAAACCGGTAGACTAACTTACATAAACATTTATCAAGCAAACATCAAACTCACCTTAGGATTTTTGTGGTTTGGCCCTCTTTGGCACTGAATCCATCTTTAATGTGGGGGGCTCTCATTCACATCCAAACATTATCCAAGCACTAGGGGGCACCAGTACATAATGATGTACTATGTAACAGGGCACAAACCAAAAGTCGTGATTTAAAAGGCTTCTG
>NW_007577762.1:1144453-1149956 GCF_000690725.1 Stegastes partitus
AAAAAAAAGAATCAGGAAGTGGCTGCAGTGTTCGCCAACATTAAAACAGATTTGGAGGTTTTAGCCGTCTGACTAAAACTAATTTACTCTCCGTATTTCCTCGCAGTGTCTGTGTGCTGCTGAAAGTCTGATTTTAGCTTTGAAACACATTTCACACATAACAAGGGCTGTGGACTTGGTCGTCTCTTACATGGAGGTAGTTTTTCAGAAATGAAAGCAGAATCTGTTTCATAGCTCACATGGACACCAAAGTTTAAAAAAAAAAATAAAAAGAAAATGTGATGACAAAAACAGGACACTCAACTTCTTAGATTTGCTGTTGGTTGTGGCTCTTCTCTTCTTTCAGTCCTGTGGGCAGCAGCAGCACTAAAGCTGATCCTCATGTTGTGTGCCAACTCTTTCTGCACTTTACGTGACCAACAATCAACAAATGATGTGTCACGGTTTTGACAAACAGGCTCAACAATCCAGCGTCAACTTGTGGCTGCTGGTGTCTTAAATACTGGATGCAGGTCTGAGAGCAAATGACAAGCCACGCCTCGCTGCAGCCGGAGCAATCAGCTGATTGTGATTCAGGACACCTGGTCACTGTCCCTCTGGCTGGATGCACAGGAAAAAATACCAGAAATGCTCCACTAGGCGGAGCCAAAGGCAGAGGTCATGTCATGATGATGTTTTTCTGAAGTGCTGTCGCCTCACTAAGCTCCAGAGAAACTAGCAGACGTTGGCTTTGAGTGTGAGATCAAAGTGTTGAAAGAAAAGCATGGTAGTGATAGCAAGTCCCGCACGTTGTTGGAATAATGATGCTCTCACTCCTGTTGTTATGATCGTTGCTCATTTGGATCCTCTACACCGATGCTGTCTGTCAGATGGCTGGCCTGTGCTGGATACCTGTAACCGTGGCTTTGTTAACGTCTACTGGAAACAGTTTGGCCGCTGTGGACCAGAACCAGCTTGAAAACATCGTGAACGAGCTTCTGAACAGGTGAGTCACCGTCCTCTAGAACATCAACATGAACTACATGAAGAACTAAAACGGTCATCGTCCTTCAGTTTGTTTTTAGGTGACTTATAGGTTTGTTGTTTTAGAATTACATTTTTATTATGATTCTAACTTTCACTTCCTGTGTCCTGAGCTTGTGGTTGGACTGTACCATCAGCACTCTGCTGCCAACCACTGATCCAGTCCCACGACCACATCATGAATTATATTTTGTTCATAAATCTGAATCTGAAGCAACAACTCAAATGACAACAATTTCAAATTAGAGTGAGCGTCTATCGTCAATTATCCAATTTTTGAATCTATTTTCAGGATGTTCTGTCAAATTTTTTTGGGAAAAAAAAGGACAATATAGTCATTAAAATGTTCTCATTTCATTGCATAATTTAGAAACGAGCAGCAGAAGTTTTAACTTTTTAGGTTTTCATTAGCTTGATGATGCTGAGAGACCTGAGCTGGCTTTGCAGAAACAATCATCTTCATCCAGTTTAACATATTACACTGGAATGTTATGCAATCATGGTCTCTTCCTATATTCAGCCTGTTTCTGATAAATAATATAATCAGCACTTCCCTGAACGTCTTCTCTATTTTCTCTGTGCCACTAACATCTGTGTCCTCTGGTAGGTACAGACCGAGCTACGAGGCTGATGGAGGTGGAAGGTCAGTATGGCAGAACCACAGAAGCACTGAAAACTGAAAAGATACCGAAACATCTGTGCAAGAAACAGAGAACACAGAACCGATACTACATCACTGAAGCTGCTCAGAAGAGGAGAAAATGACAGATGCTCTGAGCAACATGTGACTGAGTGCAATTATCAAACCTCAGAAGTCTGAATCTGTGTTTGTTTGAAAATCNTTGTTTTATCATTTTAATTTCTTATTACCATACTTTTCTTATTACGGTACTTAATGTTTTTATTACTTTTTTAAACTCATTTTTATTTTATTTTTTTTACCATCTTTTATTTTTTAAATTTTACTCGACCAATGGTACTTTTTATTTGTTCTACGAAGAAAAGAAAACAAAAAAGGGGGAACAAAGGGTGAGTTTGGTGAACGCTGATGCTGATGTGTGAACCACATAAAATGGTGAACTTCTCAATTTTTTAATCTCCTTTCCCTCCTCCTCCCCCTGGACCCACTCCCAGTGAAAACCAGGGACCCGCTAGTCCTGAGCTGACCCTACAGGAGTCATGTTATTCGTCGTCCAACCCCCCATCTGTTCCAAGAGGCTCTCCACCAGGAGCAGAACATCCTCGTTATGGGAGATTTCAACACCAAACATCCAACCTTCAATAATAAAAACACAAATCCCACCACACTGAACAACATCATGGAGCAGACAGAGCTAGTTCTTCTCAACACATTACTCCCACAGCTCTGTAGACATTTTTGTCTCTGCACACCAGAAATAGCGGCGACATCGGCAGTGACCACCTCCCATTATTCACCTCGCTCAGTGTCGATGTCCAGGCTGCAACAAGACAAACAACATATGATTACAAAAAGGCAAACTGGCAAGAATTGAAGCTGGCTGCCACCAACTGAAGCACTCACCTCCCTCCATGTGATCCAGACCCCTCTGCCATCGACCAGAGATCAGGACAGAAAATCCTCACAGCAAGAGAAAACTCTGTAAGCCTCAGAGGAGATCCTAAAAGCCCCAAAAACCTTCCCCTCTCTCTGATGCAGCTTAATAAAAGAAAATGAAGAGAGTTCATGAGAACAGGGTCCCCAGAGATCAAACAGAGACGCAGTAGCAGATGATAGTAATTCTCAGAACAGCCTCATAAACACTGTGTGCATGCGGGTCTGTAAAGTGAAATCTCTGCAATAATCCCAGTGATGAAAACATGCTGGTTTGTTGTCTGTATTAATGACACTTCAGTCAGAAGGTTGGCTTGTGGTCAGTCTCTCCTCCTCCCACTGACTGCATCACTCCCACAGCAGCTCGCACTGACAAGGACGAAGAGACGACGTCTTCCTCGACCGCGGCAGGTAAAACGCTTCTCTTGGCTGGATTTAGTCGTTAGAATTAGAACATAAAACAGATTCAGTCGAATAAACAGAAACGTTCTTGAGGAGTCAGAGACAGAAAAGGAAACCGTGTCTTGGAGAATCTTATCTAAAAGACTGTTTGGCTGCACAGGCAAGAAAGTTTTAGTCAAAGACAGCAGTGAGCACTAAGGGCAGCTGTGGTTCAGGTGGTCAAGCGGTTGTCCTCTGATTGTAGGGTTGGCGGTTCAATCCCCTCCACAGTCGAAGTGTCCTTGGGCAAGAACCTGAAGTTGCTCCCGATGGCAGGCAGCACCTTGCATGGCAGCTCTGTGGCCGTTGGTGTGTGAATGTGTGAATGAGAAACACATTATAAAGCGCTGTGAGAGGAAAAGCAATGTATAAATGCAGACCATTTACCATTTAAGTCTGACCAGTCGTGACATTTTGCAAATATCTGAAAGCTTTTAGTTGGAGGTGGGATAATTTAATCAAAGTGAGACGCTTGCTCAACAGAGGCTGTGCAGCATTGACATCATAGTGAATTTCCCTACGTTTCCCAAGCTGGCTATGAGTCAGTCACCATAAAACATCATAACAAGACAAGAACGAACACGTCTGCTGGTGAGTTTACTCGCTGAGCCTCATGATAGTTTGATTATTTACCACAGAAAATCTGCATGTTGTTGAATTAAAACAAANGTCACCATCATGCCCAAAGACATCCAGCTGGCCCGCCGCATCCGCGGAGAGAGAGCTTAAAGAAAACACACAAACAAACAAACAAACAAAGGCTCTGTTCAGAGCCGCTTCACTGTGAACTCAGAGCTGCTTCCTGCCTTCATGTCAACCTGCTGGTCCACCAGGGATCAGATCACATGAACCAGTTTCAACCAAGTCTGGATGCATCATGTACAGATGTGTGTGTGTTCACATGTTTTTATTTACATTCAGTGTGAAGCTGAATCACGTGTTCATCCTGTCCGGCCTCCGTCAGGTCACAACGCAAAGTATGAACCGGGTCGGTCAGGAAGTAGTTTTTATTATTAGTAGTATTTTTTAAATTATGTAAATATTCATGCGTTGGAGGAGTCCTGCTGGTTCCCGCTGAAGAAGAGGAGGCCCGCCTCTGTCTTCTATCACGTCCGCAGTCCAGAGCTGAAGCGTCCTGAATCCATCAGACATCATTCATCCATAGTTCTTATAAGAAAACGTATTGATTGTTTAATCATTTACATTTTATTCAAATAATGAATGTTTTTATTACTACTTTTTACTCATTTTATTACTTTTTTATCATCTTTCATTTTACTGTGTTGAAGTTTAGATGTTTTTAGGTGCATTCATTTGTTTCACCCATTATCTCTACAAAAGAAAACAAAAGAAGACAAAAAGACAAAAGGAAAGTCAGGAAAAATACAAAAGATATGTGTACACACACACACACACACACACACACACATATATATATATATATATATATATATATAAGGAAAAAAGTACAAGAAAAGAAAAAAATGGGGGAACAAAGAGTGAGTGATGATGATGTGTGAACCTCATGAAATGGTGAACTTTTCATTTTCTTTTTTTAATCTCCTTTTCCTCCTCCTGCCTCCTTGGACCCACTCCCAGTGAAAAACAGGGACTGAAGAGGCCCGCTAGTCCTGAGCTGACCCTACAGGATCCGTGATATTCGTAGAGATGATAGAAAGAAGTCACGACTGCAGCTGGAGAGTTGTGCATATTTACACAGTGAACAACAGCACTGCTGGTGACCAGTTAAGTTCTCATAATGATAAATGATCACTGAGAGCGGATCGGTCCGGACCAGGATCTGACACCAGGTCACACTGTGCAGGTCTACGTGTCCTCACACCAGACAGATGAGACGTCACAGTTCAGGTTGCAGCTGTTTAGGATCATTTCTTTGTATGTTATTACAAACCCGCTGCAGCAAAGTCCACAAGTGTCTCCATAAGGGTCTCCAGTGTGACAGCAGCACACTGACTCGTGGTTCAGGTTCCAGTCGACGGCGGCATCATATGAGTCGTTATTCTCTGACTGACCTGGATCACAGGTTTACAGGTGGACTGTTGGATATGACAGACCGGTTTCAGTGTGGAGATCAGCATCAAGACATCCAGGAGGAAAATCACAAACATGTTAAATGCTACAAACATTCCTGTGCTGGATTCATGAAGGAGCTCCACAGACGTTTTGTTTAAGTCTACCTCCACCAACATCCAGTGTTCATGGGGATGAAACGCAGGATTCACTGCTTCACTAATGCAAAGAACACAGCGATGCATCAACAGAGAAACAACATGAACGAACATTTTCCCTCTTTAACAGACGATCTAACAAAACACTGACGCTTCAAGACCTTCTCAGACATCAGCAGCTCGTCAGCATGTGCTTCTACATGAGGGACACGGAGCGGTGCTGAAGGAGCAGCTGCTTCATTAGAGCTGCTTTAGTTTGTTGGTTCATTTGAACTCG
>NW_007577762.1:1155676-1166693 GCF_000690725.1 Stegastes partitus
TTCAGGGAACTTCACCATCGCTGCTGTTCATGATGAGGACTGAGGTGACTCCATGTCTGTGAATGTTGTGCTAACCAGGCTGTTATTTATTCCTGTTCAGTCTGAACGCTGTGTGAGCTGCAGGACGTCCATTGTTGTGTCCACGCCTTGGATCCAAATAAAAATGATGCCTCCTCTCTTCCTTCTCTGTGATCGTACAGTCGTGCTGGAGTCTCCCTGTGCTCCCTTTCTTTCCTTTCTAGTTGTAGATTTTAAAATAAAAGTTGAAGGAATGTGAATGTTTAAATCAGGCCATGATGCTGTTGTGGAAATTTTCTATGATCTTAATAAGGTCCAGAACTCCGAGTTGTCTTTGTCTTGTTTTATTCAAAGCTTTGAAGGTACAGATCATACAGAATGCAAGCAGTCTGCAGGAGAGTACACATGAGTGCAGGCAGCGTGGTGTTCTTATACATGTACAGGCGTGGCCTTTACTCCAATGGCAGTATAACAATCCCATGCTTGAAAAACAACAGCTGGGTGTACATGATGTACTCATCCACAGACATTAGAAAACTAAACACATTGGATCAGACATCAAAAGTCTAAACACATGGGATGCAACAAGTCAGTGTTCCCTATAATCTTCTTCCCATGAACAACTTCTTCTTCCCATGTACGATCACTAATCTTTTACCTAGATGTTATGAGAACACATTTTTGGGCCTGTAGCCTTTCCACTCAGCTTTAATGAAATGATGAGCAGAAATGTCTGGTGATAAAAGCGTGCTCGTGACCTGAGGTCATGTAAATACTTCATCCAACCACCGTGTGATGACCAGTTTTGGTTCAAAGGCAGAAACATTTAATCAAAATGGACAAAAAAGGAAAACCTTGTTGCTCTGTCGCCACCTGTTTAAACGTGTGAGGTCTATATGTGATCATGTTCTGCACTGTGAGATGGCATATGCTGTAAACTACGCTATACAAATAAAATCTAATTGAAAATTGAATTGAATGTGAACGTTTGTTTTATAACTGTTCATCATTTATTCATATGCTGATTATCTGTTAATAATCATTTTATTTTGACATCCTCTTGAAGAAATGCTTCCCAAGTGTCTCCACATTGCACAACCTGTGAGGATGACTCTGTTGTCTCTGTGTTGATCTTTGTGGTCATTATGCAAGTCAGCATGAAGCGTTCCAACTTCTTGAGACACAAACAAACCTGTAACTTCTACAATAAGACCTGCTTTATGCTAAATGTGAGCATTGAAGGTTCCCAGTAAAAGACTGAATGACNGCTCACCTAATCATGGATTTGTTCATCGAGGTAATTCAGGGAACTTCACCATCGCTGCTGTTCATGATGAGGACTGAGGTGACTCCATGTCTGTGCATGTTGTGCTAACCAGGCTGTTATTTATTCCTGTTCAGTCTGAACGCTGTGTGAGCTGCAGGATGTCCATTGTTGTGTCCCCGACTTGGAACCAAATAAAAATGATGCCCCCTTTTCTTCCTTCTCTGTGATCGTAGTCGTGCTGGAGTCTCCCGGTGCTCCCTTTCTTTCCTTTCTAATTGTAGATTTTAAAATAGAAGTTGAAGGAATGTGAATGTTTAAATCAGGCCATGATGCCACACCTTGGCCTTCCGTTTTCCACGAAGACGTCCCATCAGACTGCATTTACTGTGATTTAACCTCTTCAAGACTGAAGAACATCCTATGTTTGTCTCCAACCAGCAGGGAAAAGAAACCAATGACAAAAGGACATAGTTTGATCCTTGTGTGATTCTAGCTTTCATCCTATTTGCAGCAACAGTTTGGCTGTTGGCACTTGAGAAGAAGATTGTAAAAATTGCAGAAAGCATCAAGAATGAACGGGTCAGTTTAATAATCGCTGAAAAAGGATCAGTGTTGGATGCTTCACAGAGAAAGAGCCAGTGTGACTATAATCAGTCCCATAATAAGCCCAGTCTGAAGGTTTCTCTTGTTCTTTAAGGAGCTCTGGCTGCACTCATTCTCCTTTACCACCAAGAGGCACCCACATTGCATGATGCTGCCACCACCATGCTTCACTGCAGCATTTCAACAGACATTAAGTTCGAACCACTAATCAGATCAGATCATATCTGAAAGTCCAAACAGGCTATTTTGTGTATTTTATTCAAGGTGGCTCACATCTAGTTCAACAAGGTCAGTAGAAGAAAGATTGTTCTTGCCTTGTTTTTTCTTCTTCTTTTTTTTTAACGTCCTTTAACTTCAGTGCACTTGGTCCATGTCCTTGCAGTCGAAGCCTTCAGATGCTTCTCAACAGCAAAGACGACGATATCATCACTCTGAAAATCACACAAGTAAGTGACACCTCAGCTTGGAAAACAGACGTGAAACGGTTCACGTTGGGTGAGTAAGGCAACAGTTCAAAGCCACACTGACCGCTGCTTCAGAAGAAGCACGTGTGCAGGTATCTGCAGGTGTGTCACAGCCAGCGAGGTGAAGACTGCTGCAGTTAGATTCTTCTCTCCTGCAACAGAGTTCAGCTTTAGAATTATTTTTTTAAAAATCCAAAATATTCACAATTATTGGGAAAAAAAGATCTAAAACTTTTTAAAACACATATCTGTTTGTGTGCAGTTTCTTCCAGTGTTTATTGTCACTATATTAGTATTGAGATTGAGATAATTGTGTTTTGTGCAACCTATAATATTCTGGTCTAAAAATGACTTCCTCTTTTATACAGTCAGTGTGAAGCAGGCTGCATCTTCTTCTCTATTTCAGCCAACAGCTCGGTGCTCAGTCTGCACGTCATGATGAGAAGGCAGGTTTGGCTCTAATGTCTACAGTCCAGCAAAGAACACAAACAATCATAATGACAATATGAACAAAAACCAGAAATCAGAATAGTGGCAAACAGAACACACCTATACTTTAGAACTGTTTCTCAGTTAGTGGTGCAAATGATTATTAGTTGGTGATTAGTTTTGCGCTGGAAGACAGGAAATGGCTTTAGGGTGTGAAAACACAGCCAGCAGAGTTTGACTATCAGAGCAGAGGCATGTCATTCCCCTTCTCTGTTTCCCCAATCTGTCTGTACCATAACTGCCCAATGAAGGCAAAGATCTCCTAAAATATTGCTGCAGACAATAACGGTCTCAAGAGGATGATACATAAACGTCCTGCCACAGCTACACAGTCGATATCGACATGCAGCTAAACAACTGTATAGTTTTGCTGCTCAATACGATGTGAAAGACACGACCAGCTGTTCAACAGGACCAACTGGGCCACATGACAACCTGTGACGCAGATCTTTTTGACATTCTGCTGTAAAGTAAATGACATGCAAAGCGCAGAACTTCAAAGGCATGTTTTTGTCGGTTCTCCTGGTCTGAAATGTGACTTTAACAAGTTCCTGTTTTATAAATAACACCTTCGTTGTCTCTTCATCTCTGAGAAGAAGAAACAAGACAAACCACAGCCAGGTCCACCTCCTCTGTGGTTTTCTTCTCATCTATAAAAATGTTCCTTCTGTCTGTTGATGTACTGCTGCAGCATTTTGCTTCCTGAAAACACAAGAAGAGGGAAACTGCGTCTGACATCTTTCTGCTCCTAAACAGGTACAACCATCAACTAACACACACATCAAAGTGCTGTATTCCCTATGTAATTCATATATTTTGCTATTATTATTATTGTCCAACGGTGTCTGTTTCTGTCCAGGATGAAGGTGACCTTACTGGCTGGACTGTGGACGACCGTGATGCTGGTGGTTCTTCTGTCTGCCGGACATGAGGCCGCTGTGGACAAGAACGAGCTCGCAGAACCTATACAGCGCATCAAGAATCAGTAAGTCTGCATCCTCTATAGTGGCTGATGCACTTTTACTTATTGTCTTAAGGTCTTCTCAATTTATTTTTACTCATGCAGAAAAAAAGATTAGCTCCAAAAAATCAAAGCAATTTGAGGAGCATCGGCTTGTGAAAGATGAAAAGCCTGCAAGCCATCATGAAACGTTTTGCTCAGTGATTTGTCTCAATTTCCAGCACTTGTAGCCAAATACTTGGACTTCCCCAATCAACAAATGACGTGTCACGGTTTTGACAAACAGGCTCAACAATCCGGCGTTGACTTGTGGCTGCTGGTGTCTTAAATACTGGATGCAGGTCTGAGAGCAAATGGTCAAAAGGTCGCCTCGCTGCAGCTGATTATGATTCAGGACACCTGGTCACTGTCCCTCTGGCTGGATGCACAGGAAAAAATACCAGAAATGCTCCACTAGGTGGAGCCAAAGGTGGAGGTCATGTCATGATGATGTTTTTCTGAAGTGCTGTCGCCTCACTAAGCTCCAGAGAAACTAGCAGACGTTGGCTTTGAGTGTGAGATCAAAGTGTTGAAAGAAAAGCATGGTAGTGATAGCAAGTCCCGCACGTTGTTGGAATAATGATGCTCTCACTCCTGTTGTTATGATCGTTGCTCATTTGGATCCTCTACACCGATGCTGTCTGTCAGATGGCTGGCCTGTGCTGGATACCTGTAACCGTGGCTTTGTTAACGTCTNTTAATTATCCAAAGAGTAAATTACTGAGTTCTGATTACAGTTAGAACATCCAGCAGAACAATCATTTTACATGCCTCAAATAAAAAGTTTAGAAACGTTATCTATCTTCACATGTATGAAAATAGCCACAAATATACTAGCGACATAAAAGCATCATAAGAAACACGTGTTCGAGTTGGTTTGACCACTCTGACTAAGCTTCCATGCAGGAACTATTTTAGAATATATCTGAATCCTTTTTTCTTTTGATTTTGCAGCACAGGCCTTAGAAGGATTTTTTAGAAATACAAGGAGGGGGTGATTATTTCAGTAGGTTAGAGATATGGAAAAACAAATCAAATGCACGAGTAAAATGCAAAAAGCTTTACATACTAACAGCAGTTACCAACAAACTGACGTGACTTTGTGAGAGAACGTTTGACTGTAATGTTGGCATGACTCAGAGTTTTCTCATTTTAGTGAAGCAGCAGCATTTTGAACACATTCATGGCTGCTTTCTTCTTTACATTTCGTTGTCCTGCATACATTTTCCTTTGATTTGCAAACTTGGAGAGCAACACTTTGCAGCTAGCAGGAGTCATGACATTATTATATCAGTAACTGATGTCAACAACCTGTTCTTACAGTGAATCCACCGCCTGTGATGGAACTGAAGTCACTGCACACAGACATAAGTCAGCTCAGTGGAGCCTCGCTGTGTGTCGCTAACGTGAAAAACTAGAAAATCCAGCTCATCACTACAAAATATTCATGTAGGGATGGATCCAGAAGTTCTGGTTTATAAGCTCCAGTGTGTAACAGCATCAACCTTGTGAGGACAGCAGCATGAGAGCTTCATGCATACTGTTTTCTTCTTTCATGAACAGATGCAGAGGGAAGATAACAACAGCAGCTCGTCATCTACCAAGCAGAAGTGGTCATATTATCTTCAGCTCTTAGTGACAGCATTGTCAGCAGTGGTCAGCATGTTGTGTAGAGTCTGACAACACCGAATACAAACAGTCAGTTAAAGCATTCACCACTTCATCCCAATAACTCATGACTGTTGTGGAAAATCCCAAACTCTGAACATAGCATATGTGAATAATAATTATAATTTAACAGTCCATCCTTTGATTTAACTTCCTGAATACCATAAAACCACATCTGTTATTGTGGTGTTTGTCTATGTTTGCTCTTGCAGCCTTTCTCATTCAAAAATAAAATTCAGTCATTTATTTTTTTTTTTTAATTTCATGTGTAGGTTTTCCTTCATAGAGGGATTCTGGGAGCCTCCCCAAAGAACTTTTAGTGAACTGAAGGAAAACCACCAAATGATAAAAACTGACAAATTAAAAAACATGTTTTTCTTGGGTTTCACTTACTCAAGAATAATTCACATTTTTGTTTAGAAAACTGTGATGAATAACAGCAAAAAGTTTCTGGTGAATGAGGTAGAAATATTTTACTGAATGTGAACCAGGGCTGCACGGTGGCTCAGTGGTTAGTACCGTCGCCTCACAGCTAGAAGATCCCGTTTCGCATCTCAGCTTGGGCCTGAGGGCTTTCTACGTGGAGTCTCCATGTTCTCCCCGTGCAGCGTGGGTTCTCTCCGGGTTCTCCGGCTTCCTCCCACAGTCCAGAAACATGCTGAGGTTAATTGGTGATTGTAAATTGTCTGTAGGTGTGAATGTGAGTGTACTTGGTTGTCTGTCTCTAAGTGCAGCCCTGTGATAGACTGGTTACCTGTCCAGGTGAACCTGCCTTCACCCTGAGTCAGCTCCAGATTTGAAAGGAGGACCTTCAGACTGTGACTGTGACGTCATTACGTCGCTCCTCAGTCACACTATCCACCAGGAAAACATTTGGTCTATAGTGATATCTATGGAGCCTCTAAAGGGACACGTTGGAGAAAAAAACCCCTTAAGTATCTCGTGCGAACGAGATCCGACTCTCACGGGAACGGGAGTTCAGTCAAGTTGGAAAGATATTCAAAGATTTGAACTTCCAGCATCAATAACTCCAAAGCAAATCATCGTTTTAAATAAAATGGCACCTCTTTCCAAACGTTGTCATACAGACCACAACCTACTACTGGCCAAAATCCTTTTTGATTTTTTTTTTCCCCCCAAAATGAGACGTTTTTATGAATTAACTGATCTTTATGTGCAGCCGGGAGCTCAGGGACCGTTAACAAATCACCACGGTGAAAACTCAATAACGTCACATTTATTGCTTGTAGCGGCACCAAACTCACATCACACATCAACAACCTTCCTCTGGTTGTACTGCAGCACTCAGATTGGAAAAATGCACTATTACGTAATTTTAGGGATTTGTTTTTCTGTAAATACTCAAGTCCTGCCTCCTGCCTCCCACATGAACACTGAAAAATGTTTTTTCTAAATATCTGCAGCTGTATTTGTTTATATATTTGCTGTGTATAGAAAGAAGTAAATGACTTTGATGGGTCTTCTCTTGATGATGAGATAGTACCTCATGCACATGAGATACTTGAGGCTTTGTTTTTCTCCGACATGTCCCTTTAGGGGCTCCGTTAATATCTACCTGGTGAATGATTTTACAAACTTCAAATATAAAGTTTAAAAGCATTTTCCATTTTCACACATCTTCACACGACAAAGAAGACATAAAGCATCAGAAGAGTTGGAGTTTGTTTGACAAGTTTGTCTAAACTTCCATGCAGGAACTATTTTAGAGTACATTTGAACTTTTTAATGTGAACTTTAGTTTATAAGCTCCAGTGTGTAACAGCATCAACCTTGTGAGGACAGCAGCATGAGAGCTTCATGCATACTGTTTTCTTCTTTCATGGACAGATGCAGAGGGAAGATAACAACAGCAGCTCGTCATCCACCAAGCAGAAGTGGTCATATTATCTTCAGCTCTTAGTGACAAAGCATGTTGCAGTTCACACGACTCTGCACACAGCAGAGATGGTCAACATGTTGTGTAGAGTCTGACAACACTGAATACAAACAGGAAGTTAAAGCATTCACCACTTCATCCCAATAACTCGTGACTGTTGTGGAAAATCCCAAACTCTGAACATAGCATATATGAATAATAATTATTAAAATTTGATTTAACTTCCTGAATACCATAAAACCACATTTGATATTAGAGAAGAACGATGGGAGCCAAACATTTGCCATCTCTGTAGGTGGACCTGTTGTGTGTGGTCACCACCAGTCTGACAGAAACGGGCCATTTGTTCCCTTTGAAGAGACACTGTGTTTCTTAATACAGAAACACAGTTTGTGTGGCAAAACTGGAGTTAATAAACATTGTTTTAATAAGTATGTATTCAACAGGGTGCTGCTATGCAACAAACAACATGCAGACAGTCTGACCAATCAGAGCACCACTGCTGAGCTGCTGGCAAAACACAGTTTAAACTAATGCATCTTCTTTGTTCAGCCTAACACTCCTAGAAATGGCTGAGCTCAGTTTAACAGCATTATGAGATTCTAACCATTTTCTCATCATGTGTCTATTTATTGCTCCAAAAGATTGTAAACAAGAAAACACAGATTTATTATTCTTGCTTTGTTAAATGTATTTCTGATGAGACAGCTGTTGTCTGCAGCAAAATGCTCCTCCGGGGCTTCCTGCATCACCCAGGTGCCAAGCTGTCTTTGCATTTTCCTCGTCTAATACGACCAAATTGGGTGGGTGCAGCTGTGTATGATGACGTCACTGATGCTGATTTGATATTGAAAAAAAAAACAAGAACAAAATGATGCATCCAGTAGACTAGATGCCTTTATGTTAATAAATGAATAATACATACAGGAACAGGTAGAGAATGATCCAGGTTGGAGAACAAGACAGGGAACCAGTCTTAGCATGGATCAGAGGTGACGATCTGGCAGAGAGCGAGCTCTGAGCTGGGATTTTATAGAGAGGAGTGTTGATTGGTGGCAGGTGCTCCGGTGCTGCTGCCTGCTGCTGATTCGGCGGCAGCTCACAGAGATCAGCAAATCAGGGGCCGGGGCGGGGATCCTGACAAACGTGGGGTTCAGCCAGCATCATACTGGACCCAGAGCTCATCCGAGGTCTCCACCCTCTCCACCCTGAAGAACGTGGACTGTGTGGAGGGATGCTGTCATGTCTAGATCCTGCTCGTAAGTTATGTTTTCATTTTTTCCTGTTTTGTTTTTGCAACTTCCCGTTTGAGGCACATACTCACCTTCTGTGTTGTGAGATTACCTGCCCCGTCCTAATCTGCTCCACCTGTGTGCCCCAGTGTACACTCACCACCTTCCATGTTCCTCAGCAGCTCATCTTGTGCCCAGCCTGTCTTGTGATCTCTCGTGCTTGCTGTATGTTTTCTGACATCTTGGATACGTCTGCCTGATTGTCGTGCTTCAGTGTACAACACATTGCTTCGACTTTCACTCCGGTGTTGAACTGTACATACTTGAGTCTTGCACCTATTCGCTACCTGTGTGATAAGTGAAGGCAGCAGCATGTCTTCATCATTTCTTTTTCTTTGTAGATAAGTTCACCTTGTTTGCAGATGCAGGAATGAACTGTGGTCACTGAGACCGACTTGCATAAGTGTTCCTGACCTCATGTGATGATGTCCACCACAGAATCACGTCAACGGGTATCATATCACTCTAGGAACCACTTCCCCTGTATATCTTGGTGCCCACCTTGTGTTGTTTGGCTTCTTATCATTGCTGTATTCCTGTGTTCTCTGCACTGTTTGCTGCTGAGAGGAACCTGGCAAACTTCTTCCTCACTCTGTCTTCCCTTGTCTCTGAGTCAAAAAGATGACAAGCAAAGATGATGATGCTTCTTTTCGTCACTTCATACTTTTTTCAAGGCATGTTCAAATAAGGATATGGTCCCACAGTGAGGAGTGTAGTCGTGGTCTTCCTGTTCTCTATAAAAGCACTTCCATCAGACTGACTTCACCAGAGCAGCATCTTCCTTTGAAACACTGAAAACCAACAGGCAGAGTGGACAGCGTCTTACATCCTTCCTCACAGAAGGTACATGCAATGAATTTGTGCATTTTTGTTCCATTCACTGTTTAGCAGGATTTATAAAATATCTCTGTCCTCTTTTAGAATTACAGGCATTAAAGCCTATTTGTGTTCTATCTACAGGGTGCTAGAACCAGCAGATCCAGCTGGAACCAGGCGTGAAGGTGAGCTGTTCAACATTCATCTCTGGTGACTCCAACTATAGAAAATGTCAGATGGGCTGAACACAGTCAGCAGCTCATACATACTCATCAAGCTATTTCTTTTGAGTTTACATTGAAGTTTTTCTTGCTCTTGGTTTGATTAACATTACAATAGTTTATTGTGTGTGTGTTCAAACTGTGGTCTGCGTAGATGGCTGGCCTGGGCTGGATGGCTGTGGTTCTGGCCTTCCTCCTGTCTCCTCCAAACAGTTATGCTGCTGTGGAACAGGCCTGGCTCACAAGTATCGCAGAAGCCATCAAAAATGAGTGAGTCTTTAAAAACTGTCCCATTCCTCTCATGTCTATTGCTCCAGTACCTGTTATCTGTGACTCCAACGCAGACCTGCTTGTGCAATTGTGCAAAATTGTGATTCTAGAAAGAGGCTTTTGATCTCTGAACAAACACAAAATGTATGCTGATTGATATACAAGAATATGTATATGACAGTTCATTTGCTGATTTTCTCTCTGCGAGGCTCTAAACAGTCTGACAGTTTAGATGACTTCTCTCACCATCAAGGATTTCTTTTCTCAAACTGACTTCCATATACAACCTTAGCAATGCCTAGTTTTACCGTGTTATGCCAAGTTCACTATGCAGTTTTTACTCATGTTGTCAGTCTTCTTTTCTGACCATGTAGGCAGCCTCTTCAGCTGCAGTACGACTGGGGCATTAAAATTGTGAAAAGTCACGTTTCCCTTTCCCTTCCCTGACAGGTATGCACTTGGTGACACCTTCAGTCTGGCTGTGAACATCCCACTGAATCAAGACCCAACCGGTCTCAAGCAAGTCCTTCAGGAAGACCCAGCAGACAAAGTGAACGCAGCTGTTTCAAACAGTCAAGTGTACCAAGGCACCAGGGTGGTCGCAGCCACACAGTCCAATGCAGTGTCACGTGTTCTTGAAAACCTCCAGCCGCTCACAAAAAGCAGTCAGGGTAATGTCCTCATAATCTACTCTGAAGGCACCCCAGATGCAACTGGTGTCGCTGACAAGCTTAATGATGTCACTCAGAACTGGGGTAGTTATGCATTTGCATTTTCTAAAGTAGCTGATGTTCCCGGTGCTGACCCATCTCAGCTTGCTCAGTCCTTCAAACAACTTGAGATTTCCAAACTTGGCCTAGACAATGTATTCCGTTGTTATCAACCTGGAGGTGGTGCTTTTGAGTGCACCAGCTGCTCTTCAGGTGGAGATGTTGCACCCTCATGTGTTTCAGATACAGCTCAGCAACAAGATGCAGGTACAGACACGAGCACCCCTGCACCAGGCGCTGGG
>NW_007577762.1:1166863-1168309 GCF_000690725.1 Stegastes partitus
CTGGGGTAAGCACTGGGCTAGGCATCGGAGCAGGCGCTGGAATAGGGACTGCTGTAGGCACTGGCATTGGGGTGAGCAGAAAAAGACGAAGGGGGAAAGACAAACGACTGAGGAAGTGCAAAGGCCGTCGTCGACGAGGCTGCAAACGTAGAAGAGGGAGAAAACGAAGAAAAGGTGGCAAGGTTAGAAAATCGCGCAAGCAAAGGAGAGGACGCAAAGGGAGAAAGCGAGGTAAGCGTCGCAGAGGTCGCAAAGGTAGAAGACGAGGTGGCAAACGTAGAAGAGGTGGCAAACGTAAAAGAGGTGGCAAGCGTAGAAAGAGCAGCAAGCGCAGGAGAGGTGGCAGACGTCGGAGAGGTGGCAGGCGTCGGGGGTATGAACAGCAACAGCTCTAAGAACCTGGAAATTGGAGCAACAGCTCAAATGATATCTTCTGCTTCATAAAAGTGCATTTATTTCTTTTTCTTCTTGTCTTGTGTGTCTTTTTATCTCTTCTGTCCATTTAACTTCATAACCTATCAAAGCCAAAAAAGTGATATTTTTCTTATTGTCAAACATCCCAATAAAACATCAGAGCCAATGATGAATGTAACCAACTAGTTAGTGCTGTGTTTCATATTTCATTTCCTCTGAGCTACAGAGCTCCATTGTTGTCTTAAAACTCCACATCAGTGCATTTCTCATGAACACACACTGCAGTTTGTTTTAACTTAGTCCTACTAAAACACCAAATGGAAACTAGAGCTGCCCACTGCTTGGGTTGTTTTGTTCTTTAATGAAATTCCATATATTTGTGAAGTTTTTTTCTTTTTTTAGCTTTGTTCTTTTTCATTAAAGCTCTGCTCAGCATCCATTACAGTGTCATCTTCATCTTTAAAGTGGTGTTAAGTGTGTGTGTGTGTGTGTGTGTGTGTGTGTGTGTGTGTGTGTTTGACATGTGATAGTACAGTTTTGATCACAGCTCTATGCAAAGACAAACTTATATCATACACATTTTCATTTGAGGTTGTTTGTGTATTAAATACAAATGTACAAAACAAAATGTACAACCTTTTATGAATTAGTTGTCTTTTTGATTTTTGGTGTGTGTTGTGTCCACACTCATATGGTACCGCTGATGATCATTTTACAATCATGACAAATAGAAATATGAGTATTGATGAACAGGAATAAAAATAGTAGATGAGGATGAATTCCAGAGATGGATGTAACTGACAGATAATTACCTGAAATATCCTCCTGGTATGAAATATTGAAAAGCACAAAAGCTGAGGGATGGCTCATACATGACAACAACAACAACAACAACAACAAAACACATTCACACATTGACATTCAAGCTCATATTCATGTGAGAGATAGCAAAATAGGACAGGCAAATACATCCAGTAATGCCACAGTGCCTATCCTCAGCAAAGCAAAGCAAAAAGAGCAGCTTAGGATGAG
>NW_007577762.1:1168633-1170503 GCF_000690725.1 Stegastes partitus
TTCATATGCAAATAGTACTGCGCCATAGCGACGATCCGATTGGCCGACCAGTATTTAATGCGGAAGAACGATGTCGCCTGAAGTGCAGAGAGGGTGTGATGGGCGGGGCCTTCTGCTCCACACAGAGGAAGCTCTGCGCTGTTCTCTAAAGACAATCCAGTGGTAAATGTCTAGAGTGAGCTGCTGCTGTTAGTCTACCCGTTTCTCTCCTGTTTCTGCTCCAGAGGGGGGTTAGATGTTGTATTTAATTGTGTTCCTTTTATTTTGTTCGGTAAGTTGCCACTCCAGTTGTTTTGGTCACTTTTTATTTTATTTCGACATTAGCCACAGCCTTTGTTAAACATGTATAGTACATAAATATTTCACTTCACTGTGAAACGCTTTCCTGTGGCTGACCGGTGAAGGATGTGCATTTCATGTTCAGGCACCCCGAGGCTGAGCATGACACAAAATACAGCAGAAGGTGGAGAAAAGATGTTTGTGGTTGAACAGAAGAAGTGACAGCGAGGTGGAGGAGGCTGCTGCTTGCTCAGGAGCTCCCTTCCTCATTTCCTGTCCTTTCTCCCGCCCTCTCCTCTCCACTCCCCCCTCCATCACCATCCACCACTACCATCTGCCCCACTCTCATCCTCTCTTCTCTCCACACTCCCTCCACATCCGTCTCTCCTTCCTGTATCGCCTCAACTATCGCTCCCTTCTCTTGCCACCCTACCTTTTCATACTCTCTTCTCCCTCTTTTACCCCCTCTACCTTAACACTTTGCCCCACTCTACTACCCCTTTCTAACTTTCACCCTCACCCTCTCTGTCTCTGCAAGCACTGGTGGTTTTGATTTAAAGCACTAAAGCTGTTATTCATGTGGTTTTTGTTCCAAACCAGTCAATAGGATGTACATTTACTGATAGCACAGGGCTCCAGGTGAACTTTTTCTCTAGTAGCACCGATGTAAACACATTTCTCAGTTTCTGAACACATGATTTGGTGACAGTATCACAAAATAGCAGAAGGGGGCAGGACTGAGACCATCGGCCGGTAGCAGGCTCAGCACCACAAACTACATCTGATGATAATAAAACCTAAAGGCCAACTCATGTTGTCTGTGTAGGCTCCACTGATACGGTCCAATCTGTGAGCAGCTCTTGTTTCTCTGTGAACAGCTCTGTGTTTAATATGAGGGGAAACAGTGGACTGGTGCGGCTCTGTTGAAGTACAAACAAAACCACGTCTGCAGTCCGATTGTCAGCCTGGGCACACGGAGCAGGAAACCACAAACTGGTCTGTAAACCCCAGAGAAATATTTTTGCTCTTCTTGTCTCTGGCCACTAGGGTTCACCCACCACACAGCAAACTGCCACCTGCAAAAGTTCTGGGATGACTCTGCCACCGTCGGTCTCATCAACGACGGAGATGAGAAGGATTACCGAGAACTAAACCAGAACTTTGTGACCTGGTGTGAGCAAAACTGCCTCCGGATTAATGCCGGAAAAACCAAAGAGCTGGTAGTTGACTTTCACCTGCACAAAATTATACTTTACTATATACTTTATACTTTTTTATGGGTTGGACTCTTCCTCTCAGCAGCATCATGGCTGCTGAGAGGAAGAGTCTGAACAAGCTGGTGAAGAAGGCCGGCTCCATCATGGGCTGCAGTCTGGATCCTGTGGAGGTGGTAGGTGACAGGAGGATGATGACAAAGCTGTCATCATACATGGACATTACCTCCCACCCTCTACATGGGACTGTTAAAGCCCTGGAAAGCTCCATCAGTGCCAGGCTTCTTCATCCACGCTGTTCCAAAGAGGGGCAGCGCAGGTCCTTCCTCCCCTCTGCTGTGAGACTCTACAACCAGCTGTGCTCCCAGTAGACCCAC
>NW_007577762.1:1172127-1174640 GCF_000690725.1 Stegastes partitus
TCCGTTATGTTCCCGTAAACTAGGGCGATGAGGGGAGAAACAAAAAGACGTAATGAAACCGGGTTCAAGGAAGAGATATCTGATTCTGTAACAACAGCGATTTTACTTACAATTAAACCAAAACTAAATTCACACAGACGTGAGCTTCTTAACAAAAACCGGGCTGGTTCAGAGTCTTCCAAGCACCACACTGACTCGACTGAGGCAAATCACAAAGACGCCGATGCAGCACACATGAACTGCCGATCTGGCCCAGTGCGAGGCGCCTCCACCTCCTGCAGGCCGCAAATTAAAACTGGAGTATTTGTCTGGTAAATGTCAACACTGTTGACATCACAATCTTCAGGAAGGCAAATGGGTGATTCTAACAGTTCCCCACATGCTTATCTCTACGGTCATTTACTGTAAGTCTTGTTGTGCAGCATGACTTGCCAAATAGTGGACCACACGTCACTAAAACAACATGCTTGCTTCTTCTGTTAAAGGTATGAGTGATAAAAAGCAGTTCAGAGTTCTGTAAGGGTACATTTGATCTGACTGTGTTTTCCTCCTGGTACCACACTAATGAAAAGGCATGGATGAGCTTTTCAAAATCTGCAGGAGAAAAGAACGACTTGGTCTTGTTTGGTTGGGAAAAGCAGGACTGCAGCACATCAGTCACCTGAGCAACGTTTTAAATACTGAGGTTCAGACCCTGTAATATAAGTTATTATACAAATGTACCTGACTACTTTAAATATTAAAGTTAAAGAAACGTTGAATGTTAAACATTCAAGATAAGAGTTTGTGATATTTTTGTAATGAAGGTTGAGTCTGAGACGTTTCTGCAATTATGGGTTGAAATAAGTAATTACATCAACAAGAATGTATGGATGTGTCTCAAATGAAAGCAAATGCATTCTTTAAACTTATTGTTTGTCACTTATTCAAATGTTGATTATCTATTAATAGTCATTTGCTTAAATTCATGTATTATCTTCCACCAGCAGTGTGACTGACATAATGTGTGTGTGCTGAACAAACTGAGTTCTGCACAAGTGGTCAAAGATCAGCAACGTGAAGACGGTTCAGAGGGTTCAGAGGGTTCAGAGGGTTCAGAGGAGTTTTTCAGATCACCAGGATGTTCTCTGAAATAAAGAAAGGACGCCTGGGATCTTTCTGCATGGAGGTTGCAGGTTCTCTCTGGGTTCTCCGGCTTCAGATGGATCATGGATCCAACAAATGTCTGTAGGTTTACTCTGATGGAACAAAGTGACGCTGACCAATGGGAAACACTTTCTACATTTTGTGCGGGTGTTTCTGACATCATCTATAAGAAATGCTTGCCAAGTGTCTCCATATTGCACAACCTGTGTGTTTTATCACCTGAACATGTTTCTCGTTTCAAGGTTTAAAAGTTCAAGGCAGTTTTTCAGACTTTTGCTGTGGGGATGATTCTGTGGTCACTGTGCTGAAATCTTTCTGGTCATTATGCAAGTCAGCATGAAGCGTTCAAACTTCTTGAGACACAAACCGAACCTGTAATTTCTACAATAAGACCTGCTTTATGCTAAATGTGAGCATTGAAAGTTCCCAGTGAAAGACTGAATGACATTCTGAGAACATTGCTCTTTATCAGGCTGCAGACAAACAACAACAGATGCATGTAAAATGTTGTTTACCATTTGAATATATACATATATTTTTGTTTCCCTGTACTTACTTATTCTGATGCGATGGAAGTGTATGCAGGTGTTCCTTCCAACCAAAGACTGTTGAGACTGTGACTGAAAGCGTGTTTGTTAAATCACCTGATGAACTGTTTGGTTGGAAGGAAAACCCTGCACAGGCACAGCAGGACTGGACACTTCTGCCCTATAGCTGCTAAAGGAACTGTAAACACACATACATACATTCTGTCCCAGACTGCTCCCTGGACTCCACAGAGGAGGTGGGTGAGAGGAGGATGCTGGTCAAGCTCACATCCGTCATGGACAACCCCTCGCACCCGCTGCATGTGACTGTGGGGGCTTTAAGCAGCTCCTTCAGCAGCAGACTGAGGCATCCAGCCTGCAAGAAGGAGCTACCGCAGGTCATTCCAACTGCAAGAAGAACATCACTGGCTGATGTTAACCCAATGGACAAAACTAACACATGGTCATAATTCTGTTTTTTTGCACAGCAAATTTGCACAATTTGCACTGTTTCTTTTTCAGTGTAAATATTGTATATATATATATGTTTTCGTTTAATAGTAGATTTTTGCCAGCTTGTGTACATACTGATTTTGTTACTTAATTATTGTTACTTCCCTGTACTTTCTTTTCTATACTTTTCTATGCTGCCGTGTCGTGTGAATTTCACCTCAAAGTTCTTCCTCACTCTGTCTTACCCGGTTTCTCAATCAAAAAGATGACAAGCAAAGATGATGATGCTCCTTTTCGTCACTTCATACTTTTTTCAAGGCATGTTCAAATAAGGATATGGTCCCACAGTGAGGAGTGTAGTCGTGGTCTTCCTGTTCTCTATAAAAG
>NW_007577762.1:1176136-1179220 GCF_000690725.1 Stegastes partitus
GGGGGGCTCCGCCGTCCCCGGCCCCCGGGAGGCTTCTCCGACCCCCGGCCCGAGTCCGGCTCCACCGGGGGAGGCTCCGCCGTCGCCGTCTCCAGTCCGGTCGGAGTCAGGCCCCAGAGGGGCTCTGCCGTCGCCGTCTCTATTCCGTCCCGAGTCCGTCTCCCCGCGAGGCTCCGCCGTCTCCGGCCCCCGGGCGGCTTCTCCGGCTCACCTGGGGGGCTCCGCCGTCCCCGGCCCCCGGGAGGCTTCTCCGACCCCCGGCCCGAGTCCGGCTCCCCCGCGGGGCTCCGCCGTCCCCGGCCCCCGTGAGGCTTCTCCGGCTCCCCGGCCTGAGTCCGGCTCCGTCGTTGGGCTCCTCTGTCTCCGCCCTCTCCGGCTCCCGGACCGAGTCCGGCTCCACCGGGGGAGGCTCCGCCGTCGCCGTCTCCAGTCCGGCCGGAGTCAGGCCCCCAGAGGGGCTCCGCCGTCGCCAGTGCGGCCCGAGTCCGGCCCCCAGAGGGCCTCGGCCGCCGCCGCCTCCATTCCGGCCCGAGTCCGGCGCCCGGAGGGGCTCAGCCTTCGCCGTCTCCAGTCCGACCTGAGTCCTCTCCCCCGTGGGGCTCCACCTTCTCCGCCCCCCGGCCCGAGTCCGTCTCTCCGGGAGGCTCCGCCGTCTCCGGCCCCCGNAGGCGGACGCAGAAGAGGTGGCATGCGTAGAGGCGGTCGCAGAAGAGGTGGCATGCGTAGAGGCGGTCGCAGAAGAGGTGGCATGCGTAGAGGCGGTCGCAGAAGAGGTGGCATGCGTAGAGGCGGGCGTAGGGGGTAGAAAACGGCAACAGCTGTAAGAATCTGATAATATGAGTAACAGTCCAAATGGTACTCTCTGCTTCATAAAACTGCATTTTTTTCTCTGAATTGACCACTAATGATATTTACTGGAAGTTACTAAAATACTTACTGGAAGTTACTAAAATCAAAGTTTTCATTGTATTTCCAGTGATGTTCTTTACATGATCAAATTAAAGCAAAGGAAAAATGGTTTGTACCTATGCAAAGTGTTATGAAATCATCTACTGTGTTGTTTTTTCTCATTAAAGCTTGGCTTAGCATCCATTATGCTTTGTCTGTATGTCAATCATTTGGGAATTCTTGCATTACAGTACTATTCATTCAGTTGGAAAATAATGTTGGTCGTGTTGCACTTCTAAACACTTTTCTACTTTCAAAGCTCTTTGTAATACTTTCATTTACATGCTGACACGCACGGTGCCTGCCAGGCTTCTGGGGCAACTTCGGGTTCAGTGTTTTGACCAACTGACCAAGGACACTTTGACACTCAGAGGGGCCAGGAAAAGCACGTATTGTTGTGCCGTTACTGTCCTCAATGAGCAGCAGGTGCCGCTGTGAGCTCCTCCCATCCCGAAGCTCTTCCAGGCAGTCAGGAGTCGTGCGCAGCCACGGTCGGATCAGACGAGACCCCAAGCCGCCGCTGATCCCAGCTTGGCTTACAGAAGGAGATCTGAATGTTAAAGTTTCTTCACTGTCACATTAAAATAAACCATTTGACTCACCTTGCCCACTGTGTGTCCCTCTGTGACATAAGCTAAACATCTAGCTAGCTAGCTCATCATATCAGAAAAAAATAAATAAATAAATAAAAAATCCAACAACTAAAAAACAAAAACAAAAACCCTAAGAACCTCTGCCAGAGTGTGTCTTTGGGTCACTTTGGGTCTTAAACCCAGATAAAGGAAGAGGGGTGGTCGTTAAGGTGCCAGTTTCACATTACAGTCGTTTGATTAAATTTGATATTTTAACATTTACATTTAATGTGGGTCTAGATAAAGCATTAGTCATGAAGCTATTGTGAGAAGTGAAGGCCTATTTCAATGACAAAATTTAAAAAATAATGAAATAAACCAAGAATCAACAGATGACAGTTCATTTGTAGTTCTAAACATATTTAGCTACTTTCCTGACTGAGGAGTTGGCAACACCGCCTCAGACACACAGACGCAGCCTCACGTCACATGGTCGACTAATCACGTGCAACTTGAACAGAAAAGAACATATAGAGAAAAAAGCATCGTTCCCTTCAAAGATCCGACACATCAGGACCATGTAATGGATGCGTCATGCAGCTTTACGGTTTTTGAAACCCAGCTGTGGAGTCGTGAGAGTGCCAAATTACAAAAATAAATCAATAAAAGAATAATAAAATAAAAGTGGAAATAAAAAGAAGAAAAAGTAAAATAAAAAATAATGTGGCAATATAAAGCGATATTAATCAAAAATGAATCCATGAAAGAAAAGGCTAATACAAGTAGAAATATAATAAAAATAAATAATAATAAAAATAACAATAAACTGTTTTTATTTATTTATTTTATATTTTGTATATACATTTGTTTTTTTTCAATAATGTCGCTAAGGCTTGTCATTCGACACTCTCACTACTCTAAACACAGTTTTTGAGTTTGTGGTGAAAAGGGGAAACTCGCGTGAAACTACAACTCCCACAATGCCACGCTGCAACCGATTTCCCATCATGTGATCCACCCTTCTCACGTGACCGTATTGACAAGCCAAACATGGCGGAGGTGGACGCTGCGAAGTCTCTGAGCGGTCTGCTGAACGGAATAGCTCAAAAAGTCTATTACAACAACAGCGAGATCACGGAGGAGCTGCTGAAGACGGAGCTGTACCCGGAGCTACCGCAGGAGGAGTTCAAGGCGCTGCACGAGAAGATGAAAGGCCTCCTGAAGGTAAAGGTTCAGCTGCGGTCCAGCTTCTTCTCTGCGTTAAACAGCAGCCGAGTGCTTTCATCTTAATACCTGAAACCACAAGAAACAGCTTATTGTGAGCTTATAAAGAAAAGCTATAAAGAAAAGCAGCAGCAAAGATGTTCAGGTCAGGGAGCATCTATGAATCCAGCATTTACTACATGTGTTGCATCTGCTCTTCTCCTGCATGTGTCGCCTGTCGTCAGCAGGGGGCAGCACTAACGCAGATATCACCTTTGTGGGTCCAGTTCTGTTCGGTTCAGGAGCTCAGGAGTCTCTGCTGGACAAGTTCATGTTGTTCAGGAGAGGAGCAGTGAGAGTG
>NW_007577762.1:1182613-1183404 GCF_000690725.1 Stegastes partitus
GTGTTGTTTGAATACACGTGGAATATTCAGCTCAAACTGAATAACCAACTTAGAAATACTAAAACGTCCAGGTCAAAGTGATTCACAAGAACTTCACTCATCCCAGTCGGAGAACATTCGAGAGCTTTTACTGAACTAACAGTTTACATTTGTTTTGTTCAACATACATCCCCCACAGCAGCAGGAAGTCAGTGGAACAGAAGCTCCCGTTCTCACTGAGAATCTTTCAGGACTTTGTGCGTCCACATGTATTTCTGAACACGGGTCCTCCTCAGTATGGGGGATATCACATGTCTGGAGAGATGTTCGGTCATTCATCAGACTGTTTTCTGTCAGCTGCTCTTTGTTGGGTGGAGGGTGCTGCTCTACCTTTGCCTTCAGGTGTTCTGCTGGATTCAGGTCAGGTGACACTTGTCCAGGTCGTAGTTTTCACTTTGTTCTTCTGTAGGAACTCTTGTGTGGTTTTGGCAGCGAGCTTTGGATCATTGTCATCCTCTTCTGCCCAGTTTCTGTAGACTGGGAGTGCTCTTGTGTTTGGAGCCATGAATAAATATCATCTCCCCGACACGTTTTGCACTCATGAGGCCCGTATCATTGCACTCCCATCCGTCCGAAGCACTTTGTTCAGGCTGTCACTTTAGGACGACCACTGCAGCTCCGATTAGTGCCACTATGGCTCCTTCTGTACCTCCTGGTTACCACTACAGCTGTGTTTCAACTCATCTTTACTTGCTATATCCCTTTTCATCTTTGGTTTCTCTGACAATTCTTTTCCATGTGGAGCCAAGATG
>NW_007577762.1:1183561-1185140 GCF_000690725.1 Stegastes partitus
TTTTTATTTTTATTATCCCATAAAGGACAATGAATTTGAAATAACTCGGCTTGAATTAAAAACTTCTGTTCTCAAATCAGACTTCATGTTACACTTCACTCTGAATGCTGTGCTATACACATACATCTGCCTTGTGTCTATCAGCATTTAATTAATTGGTAAATAAAACGGGAATATCTGATGCTTGAAATTGTTTATTTCTAAGTGGTTTGGTGTGCAGAGCTGCAGAACTCTGACTTTGCGTCTTACCTCATCCTCCTCCATCTCTCAGTCTATTGCCACGGCGGACATGGACCACGCCCAGCTGGAGGCCTTCCTCACAGCTCAGACCAAGAAGCAGGGCGGTGGCGGGGTGAGTGCTGAACAGGCCGCTGCCCTCTCACGCTTCTGGAAGAGCCAACGGACTCGGGTGAGGGACAGCTTGCTGGCTCAGAGCCGCTGGGAGCCCAGCCTCAGAGGCCTCTCCTGGAGGGTGGACCTCCAAACCGCCACCAGCCGGGGGGACGCGGCCCACAGTGGGCCGGTCGCCCTGATGGAGCTGGAGCTGGGCCGAGCCGGACAGGTAAGGTTCTGAAACTGTTTCAGATGAAGTGACCCGATCAGGGTCACCTCAGTGTTTTGCTGAGAGATCAGAGAGAGACTGTTCTGATTTTCCAATAACGATATTAAATGAAATGAAAAATACTTTATTTATCCCAGAAGGGAAATTCAATAATTTAAACATACATCCGGCATGTTGTCAACTAAAAGTCAATAACTTTAAACTGACAAAGAACTGAGATAGTTTTTTTTATGTATTCTCTTCAGTTAGGGCACAATATGGAGTAGTGAGAGCACCAAATTACAACAATAAATCAATCATTGATTTTTTCTCTGTTTGTCTCAGGACTCAGAGTTTGTGTGTCTGGAATGTGACGAAGCCCAAATCAACCAGGTGCTGAAGAGGATGGCTGATATCCAGGAGAGCATCGACAGAATTGTTCACCGCACCTGAAACTCTGTGAGCACGTTGATCTCAGACGGCCGGGACACAATGAGACAGCAGCTCCAGCTGTTCTGTTGCCTCTGGTTCTACTCCTTCAAATGGGAGTGTTCAGACTCTTCAACACCCGACTTCAGACTCTGAAAGGACTTACTGTTTATTTTTGCCACACACATGCACCTTACATTAAAGCATTTCCACATGTGATTCCTAAACGGTCTGACTTACTGACTTTTGTAACTTACCATAATTAAAAGTGCTGTTTTTTATATCCAGATCATTCTTTTGCCGTCTTCCTCTGATGGGTGAAGGTTCCTCTCCGACCGTAGAACAGCAGCACTGAGAGAGGAGAAGCGCTCATTGAAGAGAAGTTATCAGACTTTTGGGATTTTGGAATGAAGCCAAACAGAAGCAAACGTATTTAAAACGAACACTGAAGTGTCACATAAAAAAATGATGCCTAAGATGGTATAAGTTTCAACCTACAGTCGACCTCCAATGCACACTGAAATAAGTTGAAATTGACAAAAGTAATAATAAAAAAAAGTGTAAGGAACATAATGACGTTGCTTTTGAATTGTGGTTCAGCAGAAATTT
>NW_007577762.1:1188645-1194383 GCF_000690725.1 Stegastes partitus
TACCACTACAGCTGTGTTTCAACTCATCTTTACTTGCTATATCCCTTTTCATCTTTGGTTTCTCTGACAATTCTTTTCCATGTGGAGCCAAGATGCAGACGAATAAAACCCACTGGTCCAAAACTGAAAAAGTTCTCGAGTTCGCAGCTCATTTTATAACCATTTTTATGCAGTAAAGCAAAACCACAGTTTTGTGACCACAATTAAACCGATTGAACCCCATTCCAGGCAACAATCTGCTCGATGTGTGTAGGCTGCTGCTGTGATTCTGAATTGGAAAAGCGACTAAATAAACAAGAAGCAGAACCCAACCAAAAGGATCAAATCAACTTTATTTATAAAGCGCTTTAGAACAGCCACAGCGAAAACAAAGTGCATAGAACAAATGAAACCAACTAAGCAGAGTGAGGTCTCAGGCCGGGTTAAAAGCCAGTGAAGAAAAGTGGGTTTTAAGATTGGTTTTAAACGCAGACAGTGAGGAGGCCTGCCCGATGTGCAAAGGTAGGTCGCTCCACATTCTAGGAGCGGCAACAGAGAATGCTCGGTCCCTCAGAGCGTTCACTTGGACCTCGGTACCTCAAGGAGCAGCTGATCAGCTGACCGGAGGTACCGTGCAGGGGCGTAGGGGTGAAGAAGCTCAGAGAGGTAGGGCAGCGAGGCCATTTAAAGATTTAAAAACAAAACAATCTTAAAATGGACCCCAAAGTGCACGGGCAGCCAGTGGAGGGAGGCCAGCATGGGTGTGATGTGCTCCAGTTAGCAGACGGGCGGCGGCGTTCTGGACTAACTGGAGACGTGCAGGGGAGGACTGGCTAACTCCAAAATAAAGAGCATTGCAATAATCCAGCCGAGAGGGGATGAAGGCATGGATCGCTGCTTCAAAGAGAAAAGGCTTCACCTCTGCAAGCTGCCCAAGGTGAAAGAATCTTGACTTTACTGCCGCACTGTATGTGGATCTTAGTCAATGAATCATGCTTGAAGATGGAGACGCACGATGCCACGATAGAAATGTACAAAAGAGTACGCTGTGACCAGAAACACCATTTGGAAAGTGTTGAATACGGAGAGTTTGATGTTGCCTGTGCAAGAATGATCTGCTGCAGAAAGAAATGTGTGGTTGCATAGATGACTGGAGTGGGTTAGGAAGGTACATTGAGGTGTGGTGGTTGTGTGTGTGTTGCACAGTGACTGAGAGTTGAACTGCATTTTTGAATTCTGAAATTATGTCATATAGAAGTTTTGTTAAGCCAGAATATTATCAAAATGTTAGCTCGTTAGCGAGATCCGAGCACAGCGGGGAAGTTCACCTTCTGCACATAAAAGCTGCTCTGTTTTCTTTTTTTTTGTTGTCCTTGTTTTATTTGTTTAAAGCAGTTTAAATTGTCCTGTTTCTTTATGATAGCGGTGTCAGACTCCACTCCTGGTGTCTGGTGAGCAGCTCGTTGACTCTCCACAGCAATCCAGTGGAATGCTTCTTTTCAAGGAATGTGCACGTTTGTTAAATTTAAAAATAACTGAATTTCATGGTTGTTCAGGTTCTTGTTGTGCAGCTGCAATCAGGGAGTAGGCTGGAATACTTCTAGATATCTGAAACGCAACAAAAGGCTGATATCGCCTTGATAAAGAAACCCCAAAGTAAGTAAAAGCTGAACCCTTTCAACTTCAAGATTGCATTTACAACCACACACAGGTTTAGTCTCGGGCAGTAATGCACACATGAAACGTCTTTACAAGATTTATTTAGTGAGTTTAAGAGAGACAAGTGCTAGAAAAACTGCTTAATGTGAATGTTTTCTGCGTTATAAATACTTTCTAATGAACCTCAGCAGATGTTTCCTGCCTTTGTTGGACCTTCCAGCAGTTGTTGTAAATAATGCTCCTATTCACAGTATTATTATTTGTAACAGACAATAAAGCAACGTTGTGGGAACATTCGCTGCTATCTGGGCTGTCAAACATTATAAAAACTTCATCATTATCACCTCTTCAGTGGTCTTATCTTCACTCAGCGTTCCAGCTACACTGATAAGACAACAACACTGACTCCGTGTACAGGAAGGGGATGAGCTGCCTCTATCTGCTGAGGAAGCTGAGATCCTTCAACGTGTGCAGCAGCATGTTGGAGGTCTTCTGCGCCCTGTACGTCGCAGTGGTCTGCTGGGGAGCAGCATCAGAGCCGGTGATAAGAACAGACTGAGCAAGCTGATCAGGACAACTGGTGCTGTGACTGACTGCAAACCGGACTGTTTTGAAGCTGGGGTGGAGAGGAGGACTTTAGATAAGCTGTTGTCCATCCTGGAGAACCCGGACCACACGCTTCACCCCCTGCTGGACAGTAGCTTCTCCACCAGGCCATAAGGACAGGTACAGGAAGTCTTTCCCTGTTCGACACACCACCTCGGCTGGCAGAGCTCTCATCTTGTAGTTCCATCGTTTGCACACTTCTGTTGTGCTCTTTGTTGCTCATCACTATCTGCACTCCACACAGGACTTCAGACATATCACACTTATTGTATATTTTGCATTTTCTATTTCTTATTATTTTTGCTTATTTATCTGTATTTATGGTGGTGATAACTTTATCTTTGTGCTGCAACAACCAAACTTCCTGTTGGGGATTCACAGAGTATTTCTATTCTAAACTACAACATGACACAAAACTGAAAATGACTTTTTCTGGACAAACGTTGACACAGATTTGAAAATATTTCGTGTTCTGAAGGCTGGTAGTGGACCCTGGGCTTCAAACTCCCTGAGTCCGCCTCTGACAGCCCATCGGCAGCAGCCCAGTCTGCCCACAGCTCCCAGTCTGAGGGAGGAGCCGCCGCGCAGGACGCACAGGAAGGACGCACGCCTCTGCTGCACCTTCCTCCACTCAGAGAGACGCTGAGAGGAGTTTAATGACATTTAGTGAGTCCAGCTTCGTACAGTTGAGATTTTTCACGAGGATTTTCGACCGATCAGATCTTCTGAACGCGTCGCCTGAAGGTGGAGGAAGCGCCTGAACACAGCCAGCAGCAGCCTGTTGATCAGCGATGGGCAGCACCTCAGTCCACAACCAGGACCACGGAGCCGCTGAAAGGTTCGTGTGTCCCCGATATGGCCTGTATTGATCACGGCATGTCAGAAAAGAGACGCACTCCAGCCTCCGGGGCATCAGAGAGCGACAGGACCAGAACCACAGAGACATTCCCACATCAGTTTAATCTGCTGGGATGAAAGCTCTGGAACAACTCAGTAAGCAGGTCCTTTAGTTGGTATTTGGATTTTACAAGAACTTTCAGTGTTTGTTTTGATGCTGTGAGCTCTGAAACTTTATTTTATTGTAATTTAAAATAATGAAAACAGGAGAGGTGGTTGAACTTTGAAGAAGCAGTGAGTCAGAGATGTTTCAGGTTCACCTGCATGAATGAAGCCACCTGATTTCAAGTCTTAAAGTTCAGGCAGGTGCAGCACTTGTTGACCTGCAGGCACTGTGGAGCTGCAGTGTTCGGTTGTGGTCAGTTCTTCCAGAAGGTCGGGTTCTGCGCCATCCTCCTCTGGAAGTTCTCACCTCCATTCATTAGATATGGGCTAAAAATGAGCAACGAGGTGTCACCAAGCTCCCTCAGCTTCATGACCTACTGAAACATTTTGGTCTGTTTGCAATGAGTTAAAGGTGGAAATGCTCCTGGCGGGCCTCATACAGCTCACAGTAATCACTCAGAAATACTTCTAACTAGTTTGTGAAGGAATTCCACCAAACATCAGCTTCAAGGAAAACTCCATTTACAGGAAAATACAGGAGATTTTCAGCCTTTTATTGCAGCAAACATGAATTCATCTTTCAGTTCCATTCTTACTTTTAGCATATTGCAGCATTACAGGGTTACATAATGCGCCGGGTGTGGGGACGAGTGGGAGTTTTATAGGGACCTGTTAGCCAACACAAAGGCAATTAAAAAGGGATGAGTGAGCAGGAAAGAATCCACCCATGCTCTCACCTGTGTGGATCGCACCAGTTTGTGCAGAGAGCAGGTTTAGTGTGGCTCTCAGAAAGCTACACAAGCTTGCTGACTCAAATCCTTCCTCCCTGTCTGAACATCTGAGAGAAGCTGCTCTCAGACCGGCGTATTAGCATGCAACCGGTATTTCACTGGGCTTACACCATTGGTTCCCCCCCGTGATCTAGTTGAAATACTCCTGAATGAACTATGTAGGTGTGGAGAGCTTTGTGAAGGTCTGTTGGACAGTTGCACAAAACAACATTTTACAAAAGAATCAGCAGCTGTTTTGATTCTTGTAATCGTAGCAGCTGGACCTGCTTGAGTTCCTTGAAGACGTTCCACCTCTCATCCAAGAGGCTTCATCAGCTCTGACTGACTAGTTGGGAGATCCACATATCCTTAAGGAGCCATTAACACCTGAGTTTCAACTGGGGGTTTGTTGCTCCTCCCAATAGAAATCAACCTGGATGACTGAGGATCTTCACAGACATCGAGCTGTTTTAATGCTTCAGTGCTTCACACATGGCTTCTTATACAGACTCCTCAGCATGCAGGACACCACGTTTCTACAGAGGCTATTTGTCAGCTGCTCATTGTTGAAGCGGTTATGTTGCTCTCTGTTTCTGTTAAAATATTTCACGTTGTTCTGTTGAATTTAAATTGGCAGACACGCTTGGTGAGGTTTTATTTTTCATTTTTGTCTTGTGTGATTCTGGCAGTGTGCTCTGGATGATTGACAGGCTGTAATATTCCTCTTCTGCCAAGCTCCCGCAAACCGGGAGTCGTCTCATCCTCCAGTATTTTGGTATATTCACAGGCATCCATTGGAATAACAACTTTTGGACTCGCGCAGCCCGATATCATCGCACGCCCACGTCGGTGCTTCGGTACTGGGACTGTGCGTTCACGGTGGTGGTCCTGGCCAGGAACACAGAACATCCTGGACCCCATCTTAGTCCAACGCATTTATGAAACCTGACGAAAGCTCCTGATATTCACGAGGCTTTTTTCTGTGTTCGTCACCAGTCATCATCATCAGAGGCCATGATACGCCGTCCACCACACCACGCTCTGTCTGCGGTGGTGTTTTAGGAGGACGTCTCAGTAGCTTGTTTTACGTCCCCTGATTGCTGCTGTTTTGACTGATTTTTAGTTCTTCCTGTTCCATTATTACGAAGTCTCACGATCAGAAGCCACGATGTGACCTGTGGGGCAGCTGAGTGGTCGACTGGTTGGTTGTTTGGGCAAGACGCTGAACCAAAACGCACCCCAAGTTGCAAATGAAAAGCATATTGTAGAATCTAAATAATGTCACAAGTTAAGTACAAACCCTTCATTGTGATGCAGATAGGCAGAGCCCACTGGTACAAAACTGAAATAAATCAAGCAGTTTTCTAACCATGTTCATGCAGTTGGGATAACTGGACATCACAGGTGTTTAGTTTCAGTGTTCACAGGTTTTCTAACGTGTGTGTCAGTGAACACAAGTCTATAAACTTTGCTGCTGCTTTGGGAGCTGCGTTTTCAATATAGTCTATCTGCAGTATACTCTATTCTACAGCTCAGCTCAGTCATAAAGCGATTTCTGAGAGTTGATACCGTTCTTAATCAAGTGATATTGCACAGCAGTTTGCTCAGCTCTGCTGTGTACTGTACGTAGTCTGGATAGCAGCTCTGCAGATGAAAACATGAACACACCTGACAGGACTTAGTCAATCTGTACATACGAACAGGCAGGCGGTCAATTAGATT
>NW_007577762.1:1195118-1202620 GCF_000690725.1 Stegastes partitus
GATTATTGAGTCACGATTGTATTTTCTCTGACATTTTATAGGGGTTGCTTTACTTCTGTGTGATGAGTTCACATTATTGATCTATTGCCAGACCATAGAATTGGATGAATTATTTATTTACTCAGATCTCCTTTGCTGTGGACTGATGACAATGATGTAAAAGCCTCCTTCAGCTTTCAGCCTCTTTAAACCCATATTTGTAGTATGTGCCCCAAAAACATTGTGATTCCTCAATTAATGTTATGCACTTCTTTTCTGTTTCAGTGCCGCTGTGTTAAACTCCTGATGGATTTAGAAACTTCAGCAACCTCCTCCATCCTGGAGCTCATCCACATGAGACCAGTAGAGGTGTGGATGTCCATCAGACCCAACTGACCCACCACAGGTCTGTAATATGTTAGTGATGCTGTACATGATGAGCTGTTCTGAATTGTTGTTTAGCTCAAAATGGAGTAAGAGAAAAGAAAAGGGAAGACGTGAAACAATAGCGATCAAATGACCGTAAAGGTGAACGAACACCTCCCGAACATGGTGTCAGTGAAGGTAAGGTTTGTTGTAGGGCTATTGGATTAGATTGTCTGTTTATCGTAAACCCTGCCCTTTGCTTATCTGCTTAAAAGAAACATAGGTTTACTGATAGCATTCATGGGTCTGTCACAATCTCTTACTGATAGTGAAAGCCATTGCCCTGCAGGAAAGTAGTTCAGCAAGGACTCGTGGCACAAAGGAAGCAACTCGTCCAAAGTTTTGGCTACTCATGTGTTTTCTTTGCCCCAGCAAAAAGAAGTTAAAGTCCTATTTGATCTATGTGTATATATATTTTTTAACCTTTGTGGCAGGAGATAAGTGCAGCTATGTTCACCCAGGTGAATATGTGTGTTGCTAACTGTGCACACTGGACTATGTTCCTGTTTCATGAACCACAAGGTCATTAATATTAATGGGCTCTTTTGTGTGTGCAGTCGGTACACAGTGACACAGACTGCTGCCAGTGTACTGGTGTCATGTGCACGGCTGAATTGGAAACATGTGATGTCTGTCTGTCACTGTTGAATGAAGAGGAGGAGGAGGAGGAGGAGGAGGGAGTGGATGGGAAAGGGAAAAATGTTCCTCTTGGTCCATTCCTGGAGGATTAGGGATGAAAATGCGGCCTTGTATGCTGAGCTCTAAAACCCAACAGCAAACAATCAAGCTTGCCAATGACGTGCTGTAACACATTCTTCCAGTCTTACTCCTGTTAAAGGCTCAAGAGTCGACCTACGTGTCTCTGTGTTTCCGAATGCTCCTTTATATCCTGGCTTTGCTGTCAGTTTGTGGCCTGGACACTGCAGATGTTGCCCGCTGACCCTCTTGTCCTGTGTCTAGATGCAGAGGGGAGGCAGTATGCCTGTGGCCCGCAGGAAAGCCAGGCTAGTCTGTGTGATGGTAATGCTCAACATCTGCATTTTCATCCTGATGGGTGTGACGTGGAAGCTTGTAAAAAGTGGCCCGCAGAAGGTGCGAATCCCATCCAAGAGGTTTTGGCGCCGACAGATACGGAGTGAATCCTTCTGGAACAAGGAGCAGCAGCGTCTGGACGTCATCTACAACCCCATCTTTAACCCTGCACTGTCTGGCGAGTCCCTCATCATGCATCCGGATTGGCTGAATGACACCGGACCGCTGAACCTCTGTGATTCTGACTACAGAGTCCTCACACAAATCTCGGACTACAACTCCTTGCCACAGCGCTTTCAGGACTTTCTTTTGCACATGCGCTGCAGGACATACCCCATGCTAATAAATCAACCCCATGTCTGTAATGAAAAACCATTTTTGCTGCTGGCAGTCAAGTCACTGATCCCACATTTCGACCGACGGCAGGCCATTCGTGAAACATGGGGAAGAGCAGGTGTCTTAGCCAATCGGACTGTGGTGACGGTGTTCCTGCTGGGCAACACCTTACCGGTAGACCACTTTCCAGACCTGCTGGGGATGCTGGATCATGAGGCGAAGCTTCACAATGACGTGCTCCAGTGGGACTACAGGGATTCCTTCTTCAACCTTACCCTGAAGGAGGTCCTCTTTCTCGAATGGTTCAGCAAACACTGTCCTCAAGCTCGGTACGTTCTCAAGGGCGACGATGACGTGTTCGTCAACACCTTACGAGTTGTTGACCTTCTGGAAGGCCTATCGGACAGGGAGGCTAAGGATTTGTTCATAGGTGATGTTATCAGTAATGCAGGTCCACACAGAGACCGGAACCTTAAGTACTACATCCCTGTGAGTGTGTTTGTGGGCCAGTACCCACCGTATGCTGGTGGTGGAGGATATCTGTTGTCTGGGGACTTAGTGACGCGCCTTTACAATGCATCTCAGCAGGTAGTCTTGTTCCCTATTGATGATGTCTATACAGGGATGTGTCTGAGGAAGCTGGGCCTGGCTCCTACAAAACACACCGGCTTTAAGACTTTTGACATTGTGAAAAAGTACAGGTCGAGCCCCTGCATCTACAGGAGCTTGTTGCTGGTTCATAGCCGGACGCCGCAGGAAATTTTAGAAATCTGGCCGTGGATTGTCCGCCCTGAGCTGGGCTGCCAGTGAACTTTATTTTTTTTTCACATTTTTAACAAACTGAGTGACATGAAAGAGTAATATTGGATATTCTTATGCATGAAATCCATTTGAATATGTGTTTCCTGTTATATGACCAAGGGTGAAAAATGGAAACAAAACCCTTCATCCTGTTTGTTCAATACCCCCCATTTTGTTTAGGCCTGAACACACAGTTTGTAAAGTTGTGGATAGATTTTTACCGTGTATGTATATTGTAATATCAATAAAGTTTTCAGAAGATATACACTTTATCTGTCAAGAGTAAATCGTCACAATCATTTCATGAGAAGAAGTCAAAAATTATTCTTTTCCAGCTTTATGGGCAAAAGTGTATTTACCAAGATGTCCTCAGATGTTTTTGTTTCCTCCACAACCTAAAGATATTCAGTTTAATATGACAGAGGAGGGAAGAAATCAGAAAATATGCACATTTATCCAACTGAAATCAGAGAATTTGGAATTTTATTCATGCAGCTGTGCTCCCGTATTAGCTGCTGCATATCTGAGGTTACAGTTAATGTTTGTGCGTCAACATTGTACCAGAGGTGACCCTTTGTAAAACTAAATATTGCTGAAACTTGCTTATGGTGTAAATCAAAGGCTGGGCATCCCTCGTGTCTGAATAAAATGTCAGCAATTCTTCTAATGATAAAATCAGCGTCATAATTTGCGTTTCCTTTGTGAATGTTTTTTTAATGTTTGCTGCTGTTTGAGGTCTTACTTTTGACATGATGCAACATACATGTTTTGCTATTCATTTTCAGGTCGGCTAATTCTTTTATGGCTTCCTTTGTGTGCTTTCTGCTTTTATCAATTATTCTGTGTGCTTATTGTATTTTAATTTTTAATTTATTTTTATTGAAAAGCACTTTGTGACATTTGTTTTGAAAAGTTCTCTATAAATAAAGTTTATTTTTTCCTTCTCCTTCTCCTTTTTTTAAAATTGAAAAATTATTATTCTTTTTTTTTTTAGTATCAATCAGCATTTTCTCCTGAAACCTCTCCTTTAATACAGTTCTGTAACTGCTTGTTTTTTTATTCAGAGGGTGTGAAATCTCCAAACTTGGCTGTCGAGCAGAATGCAGACTTATTATTATGATTATACTAAGTACTACAGTGACCTCTGCTGGACAAAACCGATACTACCAGCCAGGAAAAGGAAACGCAATCAACTAATTGATTTAGTTCACCTGCTCGGAGAGAGAAGGAAAATAGCAGTTTACATGAAGCTGAGAGGCTCAACTTGGCTTCATCTTTTCACACATTTAAGCAGTTTAACAGAAAAATTTTGGATAGTTAAAAAAAATAAAAATAAAATGGCGCGAAAGAACAGCTGGAAGTTTAAAAGCGGCCTGCTCATGTTTCTGTTTGGTATATTTGTGAATCGCTGCGATGCACAGGTAAGGCACTACCATCCTCTCCCTGGAATCAGCCTGTTTTATTTGAATAGTTTCAACCAACCATGTGTGTTTTTCTGTCTGCAGGTGAGCAGAGAGGACGCCACCACGCCTCCAGGTGAGTCTCCAGCCGTTTCAAATGTAAATGTGTGGATTTGCTGCTCGTCTGCATCCGTCTGGAAATCAACAGACAGCATCAGGAGAATGAGCAGAGGACATAAACAGACTGGGATTTGCTGTAGCAATGTTGATATAAAAGCGTGATTTAAAATTAATATCAGAAAGTGCGTTTCAGGTTAGCATAGTCACCTGCTAAAGCTGTTATTAGAAGTGTGACTGATGGTATCGTGGCTGTGACGATCCGAGCAGCTTAACTACAGAGAGAATCCATTTCACCAAATTAAATGTTGTTCATTGGGCCTTAAACACCTGGAAGTACTTGGCTTATATGCACACATTTAAATCAAAAAGTGGTGCATTTGTTCTTTGGTTAAATTGGCAGATGCCACCTGACAGAAACCAACAGTGATGCTCAGCTGACCAGTGCTGTGCCTGTTTGCATGTTTCCACTGTTGTGTCTACGCTTGAGCTTCAGTGAGGCGACGGCAGCGTGTTTTTGTGACTCGGTCCCAACAAATTTGCTCTTCTATGCATAAAGTTTGATAAAAAATGCCCCGACTGTTTAGGAAACTACTTTTTATTTTAAATTGTGAATATATGCTTGTAAGACATTTAAGGATTCCAGTAAGAAGCTGCTGGTTTTGAGCTGAGGTGTTGAGTTAAACATACAGAGTTATTGGTTTTGGGCTTTTGGTGATGTTAATTTTAAACCATTAGATCAATCTGCTGATCAGAGTTCAATCACTAACATTAAGTAGCTCAACATCCATCCGTCCGTCCGTCCATCCATCCATCCGTCCATCCATCCATCCATCCATCCATCCATCCGTCCATCCGTCCATCCGTCCATCCGTCCATCCATCCATCCATCCATCTGGTTGAGCTAAAACATATCCGACTCTTCTGTTTGTGTCTGTTTGCTCCTCAGATGAACAGGGAGGCGACGGCAGCGCCTTCTTCGCTCTGCGGAGTTGCCACCAGTTGCTGCACGGCGACAGCGGCGAGTTCTTCTCCCCGGACTACCTGTGCTCCAACCCGTCTCTGTGGTGCAACTGGACCATCCAGGTGGATCCTGGGAAGAGGATTAACCTCCACCTGGAGGACTTGACCTCCGATGACGCCTGTCACCTTAAGAAGGACCAGGTCCACGTGGACGAGCCCGCCGGTCATTTAGTGGGCCACAAGGTCCTGCAGAAGTGCTGGCGAGAGGCCAAGTACACGTCGTCCTCCAACACTCTGCATGTGGTGCTGCTGATCGGTGGCTGGCCCAGCCCGCCATACAGGGGCTTCCACGGCCACTACCAGGCGTTTGGACCACCGGTGGTTTACAACCCACAGGAAGGCTTCACAGTGAGAAGCAGGGAGTCAGAATCACCTCCTGCACAGATGGATACCAGCAGATTTGAAATGGTTACGAACAGTGAACTGACAGAGTCGGCAAATTCTGATCCACCATATGATTATTATGATCGACGTGATAAGGAGTCTGGACGGGCTGGAAGCACAGACAACGAGGTGAGTGGACACAAACACTGGAATGGGAATCCAACGCTCCACTCCAGCAGATCTAATGCCTTGCTCTGAGAACTCAGCTACCGGACCGGACAGCTTGTCAGCTCACTCTTTTAGCATCTTATCTCTGTTTTGGGTTTTTTGGCTACCTTCTATGTTCTTCAAACATCACTGACAAACAATTCATTAAAAATGTGGATGGTTTTCTCTCTAGTCCAGAGTGTGCTTGTGAGTGTGCTTGGTTGTCTGTCTCTAAGTGTAGCCCTGTGATAGACTGGTTACCTGTCCAGGTGAACCTGCCTTTAGATAATGGAGGGATGGATGGATTTTATACTGTGTCTTGTTTCAGGTGGGTGAAGACCTCCATACACCCTCTGAGAGCTACAACCAGCTCACGGCTGCGACCACAGCGCCCCCCGCCAGGACCCTCCGATCAGGACGAGGTGTTCCTCACCATTCCAGCATATCTGACGTCCATCCTGCATCTCCACAGCGTGAACATCAGGAGCTGAAACCCAGCAGCTTCACCCCAACAGCGATACGAAGGAACGCTGCTGCCGAGGACGAGAGCAGAACACAGAGACAGTCAGAGGAGGAAGAACCCGTCAGTGGGTTAGAACAAGCTGAAGACGGTGAGACCAGGACGGATGTCGGCCCAGCATCCAACCAGATTCCTTCCTCCTCAGAGGGTACCGAGCCACCACACACTGAACAGAACCATCCTCAGCCCAACGTGGTGGAGCCGCTGTCGGACCACAGAGGGAACCGTGAGTGTCTTTAGCTCGAACATGTCTGAACATCGGGTGTTTTATATGCTTGTGTGTTCAGGTTGAGCACATGAACTGCTGATATGTGCTCAGATAAACGGAACAATTGTGACGCTTCATGTGGATGTTCTCAGTTTGCAATGACTAAGTTAGTTAATTTCCTTCTTGATTTCCTTTGCAACACAGATAACACCAGTTCTGTGTACAGTTAATACAGATACAGAAGCTTTACTTTGTTGAACATGGACTATTAAAGTATTGCTTGATCAGCATCACTGTGGTTGTCCAAGAGGAAGATTCTCAGCTGTGCGATGGCAAATTCATCACCTGACTTCCTCTGATTGAGACCATAAAATAACATCACGCTGTATCCAGAAAGTCTTACAACTATCTGCTAGATTTTGCTAAAGTTTAGATAAACTTCAGCATCAAACAGTACATCCAGGTTAACTTTAATCTGTCTGACTGTGTCACACACAGTGAACACGAGGAATCACTCTGAAGCTCCACATCTTCCTGGAGGTGAGTATCTGACTGATAATTTACAGACTGCACCAGAAAGTTAACACTACAACACGTCTGATTTCTGTTATTCTTTTTAACTTATCCTGAGAGGATGTTTTCCAAACTAGATGCACTTATTTTTAATGCAGGGATGATATTTAGCTCAAACGAAAGATAGATTTGCATGCACTGCATCTCCTCTCCTCTCCATAAATGCTCAAACTGAAGCGTACACTGTCTGTATAATATTGTTGTAATATTGACAGTTTGGTCTCTGACAGATCACCTGTTTGAAGTCGCTGTTGAAGTGACTTTCAGTCAGGATTTGGACGAGTCCTGGGACAACCTGGCGAGGTCGCTGCTGCTGTCGGTAAAGAATATGGTACGTTGATGACTAAAGCACTACGTTTAGCGTGTGGGCTCGATAGAAGGAAATCACTGGTACATGCAGAAGCCTTCAGTGCTGGGCTCACTACACCACTTATGATGTTTCTGCAGATCAGCAAGCAGCTGGAGGTTCTGCAAACACCGCTGTCCATGTCTTCTAAAAGAATAAAACGGTTTGTACTCAACATCCCACAAAGTTCGAAGAGATGCAAGAAAAAAA
>NW_007577762.1:1203059-1220720 GCF_000690725.1 Stegastes partitus
ATACAGTTTCAAGCGAAATTGTTTTGGAAACAAAAGTAATTAAGTATTAAGCAATTAAATCATTAATTAATTACTAATGTCAAAATAATTTTAACTAACATTCATAACTCAAGGCCCCATTATTAGCTTTTTCTGACCTTTTTACCTGAATCACAACGTCTTCATTAGTAGATGAAGTACACTCGCTGGTCAGAGGGATCCTCTGATACCAGGTGATGAACCCTGTGTTTGTGTGCAGGTTAAATGCAGGACTGCTGTACATCCTCTGGCTGCAGATTGGACAGGAGCCTGGAGGTCTGCAGGTCCACAGGGTCATCCACTCCGCCCTGCAGGGCCTCATCGCTGCAGGCGTCGGCCTCAGAGGGAACCACAGGAGGGCCGTTGTCCTGTCCGTGTCCACAGCAGGTAGAGCATCCCGTCATGAGCCTTCAGTCCAGAACTGAAGGAAATGTCGCTGTGCACCAATCCACAGAGCCAGACTGCACCGCGTTTTTTTATTTACCAGCAGAAAATGGAACTAATAATAATGTTAAAGGGTCAAAAACATAAAACAGCTTGAAGTTAACAGTGTCACCAGCAGACGTCTGCATGTGTGCGTTTTCAGATGTCAACGAGTGTGGGACCCAGCTGGTTCTCTGTGACATTAATGCGGACTGTGTGAACCGGTTCGGCTCGTACTCCTGCCACTGCAGACCGGGCTTCCAGGACGAGTCCCGTCTGGGGTCAGGAGGAACCAACTGTGTGGATGAGAAGGCAGCAGGTATGTTCTGACTGAACGTGATGAGTCGGGCTCCCAGAGAGTCAGCTGACCTCCACCTGTCTGCCTGCAGGCTGCAGCTCAGGACTGTCCTCTGAGGCCAAAGGCGTCTACGTGCTGTTCTTCCTGCTCAGCTCCCTCATCCTGATGCTGCTGGTGGCGGCCGGCATGCTGTACCGCCGGCACCACCGGGGAACGTTCCTGGTGCGCTGCCACAGCAGCAGCAGCATCTCCCCCCCTGACCACAACAACAACAGCAACCACCACCACCATCCAGACGACAGCTACTCCAGCCCCACCGACTGTGACCTGCCCCCGCCGCCTCCGCCCGTCCGCGGCCCCAGAGAGGGCTGGGCCCAGGTGAAGGGCCACGGTCCGGCTGTGGACCTGCCGCTGCTGCGCTTCAGTCCGCTGCTGCCTCCAGACAGCTACATGGATCCACAGGAGGGCGGAAAGATGTGAGCCGACCATAACAACGGGTCTACAGTCAAAACAATCTCTTATAATTTAGTTTTTCCTCTTTGTGTCTGAACTGTTGTCCACTGTTTGTGACCTGCTCAATTAAAGTCACAGTTAAAATGCATTTCCTTGTCTTGTCATGCAGTTTCCTCACATTGTGCCAGAGGAAGTGCTTTCATATTCACTAAACCTTCTGTAGGTTCTGGTAGTTTTCACTGTGAGAGGGTTTATAAATGAGCTCACACACATTTCTTCTGATTTGCATGAAGGACAAAACGCCAAAACATGTCTGGAATGCACTGAATGTGCAAAGGAAAGTGTTTGCTTATAAAAGGAAGACAAACATGTGCACTTATGCCACAAGGGGAAAACTACATGTTGGGGAATAAACCATTTAATTTATTTTTCATTTTTAAATAAACTAAGGATGCCAAAAGAACCTTACAAACAAAAGTAAGACAAATGACTGATGTGCCTTCGTTTCCATGCAGCGAGTGCACGGATCAGATAAGATCAGCCTTTATTTATCTCACAGGGGAGAAATTCACATTGTTGTCAGCAGCAGTACACACACAGAGAAACAGTGCAAACACAAGTATAAAAACACATGAAAAAGAATAGCGCAAGCATGGAATATAAACATGAGGACATATAGAAAAGATATATATTTATATGTAAAAGATATAGAGAATAAAGACATGATAACAGATATAACAGTAATAATAATAAACAGTGAGAATGCAAATATATACATATATACATGAATGGATGGCTGTGCTTTGCTCTTTGGGCTGTAGCAGTTCAGAGCGTTTAAAGGTGACCAGTAATATCTTAAAGTCCGATATAAAAGTGAGTGTTAACCAGGGGAAGGTAAACTCATTGGCAAGATCACTTAAATGTGAAATTACTCAAATTACTTCTCAGCAGATGCATTATTTTATAAGAGTCTTTCCTCTTATATATAATTAAAAGCTAATAGTTCAGACAGACTAAAGTGAAACTACAGACAGGAGAAGCTCAGTGCAACAAAACTAAACATGATGACTGACACACGACTGTTGTTTCCACTGAGCATCGCTGCATAAACACGGTACAAAATGATCTGGGAATGTCAGGACATGGTTAGGAATTTGATCTCCTCCATACAGACACGTGAAGTATTTGAAAAAATGAAGATTTAAATCGTATTGTGGGGCCTTTATTTTTAATGTAGTGAATCAAAACTGTTGGTTTTTAGTTTTATGTGAGAGGAAATACTGTTCATCTCATAAGTAATGTCTCTGTGGATGCTGCTACACTATTTGATCAATAAAAGAGCTTAAACAGGCTGTTAATGAGAAACACTGCTGAACTAGTAATGCTGCTATTTGTAGGGAAGCTCGTACCGACACTATAAACATAAAAAGTTAAATCAGTGGATTAAATGACTGCTGCAGACATTACCTTTTAGCAATTCAAAGACAAACTTGCATCAACAATCAAACCTATTTTCTGGAGATTAGAAACCAACTATCAGACGATCTTCATCAACTTCTCTGGACGTTTAAATCTTGTAAACACACTTCAAATTCAGGAATTTCCCTGATTACACGATCTGGCTCAAGGACACGTCCAGCAGCAGGACTCATGGCCTGTAGCGGCGGCGTGACCTCCCAGCTTCAGGCGGGCCACCCTCTACCGCCGTGTGCAGGGAGTGAAGTGTAGTCTGCGCCGGCCCACCCAGTCCAAACCACTTTAATAGGCTTACAGCAGCTAATCCAAGGCGGTGTGCTGTCACATGGCGAGTCTGCTGACCTTACTCTGCTTTATTACAGGGTGCTTGTTCCCTCAGCCCTTCTCTGCTCAAAACAGACGCCTTTCTGTTATCTGCGATTCGCTCTTGTCTCCGTTTACTGCAGAAAGAAACAGATGAACATGAATAAATACGACTCCATCAGGGTGACGGTGTTGGTCTGTGTCTATCGCTGTCGCCTATCGAAGGTGGTGGAAACTGTGTCAACTTGTCAGATTTGTTCATTATTTTTCCTCCTCGTGGCCAAAAATCAACGAATGTAGCTTTAACTTTCCAGCTTTGTTTTTCTTGTCTGGCGAATTTCAGGTAAATTTGCAAAGTAACTCTAAATAAATCCTAAACAGGTGAACGCTGCCCATCCTGTCAGGTTGTTCTTCTGTCCCTAGATGAAGCTTTAACGCTTCACCACAGCATCATCACATCAGAAGAGCTTTCTGCCACGTTTATAAACCATAAACTGAGATGTGTGTGGATCTGGTGTGTGCATTTGTTGGGATTTGAGGGTCACTTTTCTCCTCAGGTCCAGATGTGCTCTCAGCATCTGCCCTGCTGCCTGGCGGCGCCCCCTGTTGACAGGAGCCACTGCTCTGCTCCGAGCCCATCTTTGTCTGAAGGCTCCTCACGTGCAGCGGGAAGAATCGCCAAGGACGGCGTGGCTGGGCAGCAGGGTGAGGAGGAGAGGCTGCCGGAGCTGGATCCACCCTCCACACTCAGCTGCCTTCCTCTGCTGGCGGCCCGAGGTCGAGGAGGGCGCGCCTCCTTCGTGGCTCCTCCAGCCGATGAGCCACGCTGAGCGTCACCTGCCAGGCAGTGGCCTCCTACCCATAATCCCCTGCAACCCCCCAAACGTGCAGGATCCTGACTGTTTCCTGCTGCCTTTGACAACAACAATAAGACCCACAGAACAGAGGCAGCACTAAATACAGAAACTAATAAAAATAATGAGTGTTTTGTTTCAGATGAAATATTCAGTTTCTGCTCAATACATTTGCAAGATATTTAAATTCTGACATCATTGGTTCTCTTTCATTTATACTCATAAAAATATTGGAATATAAGATTATTTCTAATAGATTTATTATTCCTATATGTGAACTAAACATTGGTTTCATTGTGGTAGTTTTCAAAAGGACATCACTGCTCTCTTATTCTGAACATTCACTGTTTACTGATGCTATTTGGGACTTTGTTTCCTTGTTATGGTCTCAGTGTGTTTAAAAATATATAATTAGTCTGTTCTTAAGATGTTCCTGATGTTACATTTGGTTGTACAAACAAAACGTAGTTGAGGGTAAGAGGCATGTCAGACTGTCGGCTCTTCGGCCTTTAGGCTCAAAACTTAATGATTTGTTTGTCTGATAATTTTTGCTACATCATCAATAAAACAGCTCCACATGTCGACACTGAATATGGAAATGTTAGCTGTATTATTTCATATATATAATCTTTGCCTACCGTATGAATTGTCGTAAGTGATGCACCTCATTAAATTTTCAGCACCTTCCCACCCTGAAGTCAACAAACCATTTTCCACTGCAGGAACACATTCAGGTTCTTCTTTTAAGGGGGGATAAGTTCCTATTCCAGGGTAGGTAATGAAGCCCCTCGACCCTAAAAAAACTGCCTCAAATCTGCCTGGTTAAACTCAGAGAAGACGAATTTAGAAATGTTAAACTTTGAGAGGACAACAGGAACCATTCACTGCCATCAGCATAAAATCCACCATGTAGGTGAACATAACAGTCGTTCTCTCTGCTTCCTGTTAGAACATCCACTCACTACTACTGTTTTGTTGCACTCAGAGTTAATGTCGCGGTCAAAGCTCGACCCTAACAGAAACAGAACTTCCATCCATCCATCATCTCTACACCTTGATCCCAGCTGACTCAGGGTGAAGGCAGGTTCACCTGGACAGGTAACCAGTCTATCACAGGGCTACACTTAGAGACAGACAACCAAGCACACTCACATTCACACCTACGGACAATTTACAATCACCAATTAACCTCAGCATGTTTCTGGACTGTGGGAGGAAGCCGGAGAACCCGGAGAGAACCCACGCTGCACGGGGAGAACATGGAGACTCCACTCAGAAAGATCCCGGGTGTCCTCACCGGGACGCCAACCGGCGACCTTCTAGCTGTGAGGCAACGATGCTAACCACCGAGCCCGTTCAGTCCTGCAAGTGCAGTGAGGAGACATATGCTGTGAACTGGCACGATATAAATAAAACTGAATTGAATTAATTTTTGAATTAATTCAACAAACGTGTGCAGTGGGAGGCTGCCTGGTCTGTCAAATACGTCTGCAGTAAATATGTTTAAAATAATGACTGCATGTCAGTAGGATCAGCTGTTTATATTCATGGTCTCCAGGGGCTGTTTCCTGATCACATGATGATCCAATAACGCCTCCTGTGCCGCCACCAAGTAAAATATCAACATTTAACACATCATATCCAGAAGGAAGCGTTCCAATAAATCAGCGGTATGCAGTATTAATAGGATGAACCTTTTTCATTTTTTAAAATAACGACAGTTTTTATTTTCTAAATTGATAAATGTGACTCTTCCTTATTGTGGGGCATAATGTGCGACATAATGTAGACTTTTAGACATAATCTAATGTTTTCTAACGAACAGCAGAGACCCAATGACGTCTGTAAGTCACCTTCAGCTTGTCTTTCAGATCCCTGTTTGTCCTGTTGTCTCCATCGGCGGCAGCAGCAGCTCTCTGTGTGCAGTCTGAGGCCACCACACTCGGTGCTGTGGCCCACAGTGGAGGGAAGGCAGTGATCTGCTCCATTAGAGCCCAGTGAGCAGCACACAGACAGAAGGACCGGACGCCCACAGAGTCTGAGCTGACGCTGCAGTGTGGGTGGCCGGTCAGGTCCACATGTTGGACACTCACCAGGCCCACTGCCATCCAGAACAACACACAATGAATGTCGTAGCAGAATGTATTGAAATTGCCCAACATTACAAGCCTGGTGTGGCATTAAAGACAAGGATGGATGACTGAGTAGAGTAGAGTGGTAATGTCCTCCTCTAGTGTCAACCCAGTAATCACAGGATGCTTCAGAAGGATGACGGCGTATTATCTGACTGAACAATCCCACAGATTGGCTACGTTCACACTGCAGGACTTGATGCTCAATGAGGATTTCTTTGTGACTTCCTTCACGTTTCCACTTCAATGCGACTTGTATGTGATCTGCTGTGTGAACTTCATACGAGCCAAAAGTGTCCCGCATGCGCAGAAGAGGACACGACGACGTCACACGCAGCGAGCGTGCTCAGTGTTTATGGAAGTAAACATGGATGGTAACGGTGGAGCGTATCTGCCACTCCCCCGCCGCCACCGATGGAGGAAACAGAAGTGTGAGCGCTAACTAAACTAGCATCAGCAGCCAAGTACTGCCTGTGTGTTCTGGACACTTCCACCCCGTCAGAGCGCTGCCCCGGGGTGGAAGTGTCCCCCGACCGGGACGAATGTTCTGATATTCATCATTAATTGGGCCTGAATATCCAGAGAGCAGAAAGTTCTACTGGGATCAGCCCTACTAGTTATTATAACAACTATGAACAATAATGAACAACTAATGAGCCTTCCAGCATCAAGCCCTCCTCGTATCTGGACCTCCGTCTGGACAATCCCACAGCCTTGATATCCGACATAGAAGAAGGTTTTATATTTAGTGTCGGATTATCGAGTCACGACTGTATTTGAATTGGCCACAGAACAGAACAGAACAGAACGAATGCAGTCATTTTACCAACTTGGAACACAATCCAAAATGAAATGAGCTGTTTTGAGATACACAGTAATGCTTAGACTAAGTAGGTAGACAGAACCTGGCTGATGATGTGTGTTCACCACCAGCAGACTGAGCAGCGGAGTGACGGGTCATCAGGCATGTGTCCTGATAAACACTTTGAGCTCCATTTTAACAGACTTCTGTTTTATCAAACATTATAATGTGTCGCTTTACAAATGGATGTTCACTTGTGTGTGTGTGTGTGTGTGTGTGTGTGTGTGTGTGTCACCTTTGGGCCTGCTCTGACAGAACAGCTGAGGAACGCTGACCTTGCATCTTGAATCAGGATGAGCTGGCCGCTAATCCCATCAGTGTTTAATAACCTGATCCCGGTGTTACGGCTTCATTATATCAGAGGAATCAGCCTCTGGTTTTCTTCTCATGCCACACACTGCTGGAATTGGCTCTGCTGCAATTTATTTTTCTATTAGCGGAGCCGTGTGAAGTGTGATTGGGCGGCGAGCTGCAGGTCGGTGGACGGGCTGCTCGGCCCGATAAGAGGACCGTCAGAGATCCTGCTCAGCACACCGGCTCTCTGCTCTGATTGGATGGAGATACGAAGCAGAAGACTGACCGGCACATCAAGCTGCTGACCACTGACATGTGCACAATAACCATCAGCTGCTTATAAAGGAAAGTGTGAACTCATCTTTATTTTCTTGTTATTGTTATTTGAGTACTTTAAGATGCTATTCCTGATTCTATCACAACACCGAGCACTGAAATAAAATGGCTGGTTGGTAGCACTGTCGCACTGCAACACCGGGATCTTTCTACATGGAGTCTCCATGTTCTCCCCGTGCAGCGTGGGTTCTCTCCGGGTTCTCCGGCTTCCTCCCACAGGGTGTCCACTGCCTTCACCCTGAGTCAGCTGGGATTGGCTCCAGCCCCCCTGCGACCCTAGGATTAATCAGTGTATAGATAATGGATGGATGAAATAAAACGGAATTCGGTTTGGGGACACAAGCTGTGGGGTTGGCTGTTATGGCTCCACATGCGGCTAATTTCTAAAACTGGACCTCCAGCATTTCAATTAGTTTGTTCATTAATAGATCACAGTGTGCGGCTGAAGCACCTAAATGTCAAGTAGCTCAAAATCACAGAAACAAAGCGGGTCGTGTTTCTGATTTGAAACCATCAGAAGAAGAGTACCTTCTTCAAACGGTGCATCCTCTGCTGATGTCTTCAAGCCGATGCACACGGACAGAAGGCGTCTGAGGGTGTAGCTGGTACCTTTCCTTTACCTACAGTTTACTGTGAGCAGCTGTGGCTCAACAAGCTGCCATATGTTCACTAGAGAACCACCTCTGCCTGCAGGCGAAGGAGGCAGGTCACACACACACACACACATCTCTTAGTGTGTTTACTAAGGAGGTCTGATTAGTTCCATGATATCCATGATAAGGTAGCTGGTGACCTTACAGCCAGCTTGTTTCTTGTGGATACTGCAGCTCTACAGAAGATAATGCTCTCTCTCTTTTTTTTCTCCTACTATCAAAATTTACCACCTTCAGGTCACACTTCCTCCTCCAATGTTTACTGTTAGCAGGTATAGTTTAGTGGGCGCTGCTCATTGTTTTTCCATTACTTCCTCTCTTCCTCTTTGTTTCCCAGACAAATGTCATGGCTTTCTACTGGAAAATAACAGACTGTGAAGTTTCTATAAGGCCGTCTGTGGCCTCAGTAAATCACCCGACATCAGTCACGTGAGATGTTTGTGAGGATGGACGGTAGAGGAGCACTCAAAGCCGGTCACGATGCTGGAGACAGATGTCACACGTCATCTCATGTAAAGTCCTCACAAAAAAGTTGTGCTCTGGACTGTATTTAATCATTTAAAACGTGCCACAAGGAGCGACACGACTGTGTGAGTGAAGAACGAAGCCCTGAAGGCGGCACGGTGCTGCTGAGTCCAGGATTATCCTACAGGGGGCAGTGTTTAGCCTCCGCCTCTCACTGCAGCTCCCTCCGCCGGGCTTTAATCATTCGTCAGGCATAATAAGAGAAGCACTTATAGTCATATCCCTGTAATAAAAGAGGTGTCTCTTTGTCCTTTTCCATTCAGCACATTGTCACAACCCAGAGCCTTAATCCTGCAAACTGACGGACAGTTGCATCCTGGGAAAAGAGCCGCGTGCCATTGTTTGAGTGAGTCAAATCTGTTAAGCCCTAATTCTTTTGTGGGCATTTGCATACTCGGAAGTATTCTTTTACTGAAGGGCCAAATCCTCCTTGTGTGTGATGCGAGGCATTTTTAGTATCATTTGTGAAGTATCTACATGCACTATTAGCGCCGCATAATACCTTCATATAATACACGGGCATAATCTTGCAGATAAGAAGGGCTTTTCTAAAGTGTAGCATTACGACGGGATGAAACGCCGCAATTTCAAACAGATTCAAACGGGCTCAAATGTCATCAGAAATGTCAAGTGCATCTGCAGTGACGGGATACGGGAATGCCTTTCGTTATCTGTTTCATCACTCGCCTGCTTCCTCAAATTTACCTCCCAGTTGAAAGGCCCGGCTCGACCCAGACCGCTGCAGCGTAATGGGCCTGGTGCTACAGTGAAGGCGGCTACCTCTGACTCACCTGGCCTCTCTCGTTTTCTTTTTGCCTCTTGTTGTCCTGCTCTTTCCATTTCCTCCCCCTCTCCTCTCCTCTGTCTCCTCACCCGTTCCTCTCCAGCTCTGATTATAGCCGGATAGCTTTCCCTTTTCCAGCAGAGTTTCTCCGGCTCGCTGATAAACTGTTTGTTATCTCTCTGCGGCGTCGGGCACAGTGTGCTTCATACATTCACACCCTCGGCAGGCCTTTTCTCTGCTGCTCTCTGGAGTCCCTTCTGCAAAAGCTCTGATAAGATTGTGGAGTCGAGATGGCAGATGGAGAAGTGCAGAGTGAGGGTGTTTTCTGAGAAGGCAAAACTGAGACAAACCTTTAGCTTCCAAACCCGTCCACGTCCTTGACATATTAGAGAACAATAACCAGCAGAAAGCAGACGTCATGTCCAACATTTTCATCAGTGTTTATGTTTTAAGAACCAAAGTACCGTTGAATTAATGAAACCCCATGATGCCTCCAAATTAAAGTCCTACTTGTGTCTTCCAATCAGCTCATTCATCCATCCATCCATCCATTATCTATGGGCTGGAGTCTATCCCAGCTGACTCAGGGTGAAGGCAGGTTCACCTGGATAGGTAACCAGTCTATCACAGGGCTACACTTAGAGACAGACAACCAAGCACACTCACATTCACACCTACGGACAATTTACAATCACCAATTAACCTCAGCATGTTTCTGGACTGTGGGAGGAAGCCGGAGAACCCGGAGAGAACCCACGCTGCACGGGGAGAACATGGAGACTCCACGCAGAAAGATCCCGGGTGTCCTCACCGGGACGCCAACCAGCAACCTTCTAACTGCGAGGCAACAATGCTAACCACTGAGCCACCTTGCAGCCCCACTTCAATCCAAGAAAACAATAAATTTCAGCACTACTACGGTCAGGAAACAAACTCTAAACCCCCAAACAAATGATGATTGTATAACCCAAACATCTACTTCTTACTCTCTTCCTGCTCGTGTTCCTTGACTTGCTTTCAGCGACGCCACCACGCTCCCAGATCTCACTGACGGCTACGACGCCTTTATGACTGCTAGCATTGATTTCCATAGAAACAAGAAGCAGCTGTGATAAACTGGAATGATCCTTTTTGATTTAAGGCCAGCACTTGCATGAGCGAGCCTTCATCCATCTCTTATGTAAAGCTCACGTAGCGTATGAATGCGGCGGCCTTGGCTCTCTCCTCAGACTCTTTGTTGTGGAGGATGTTTCACTGTGTTGCATCATCACTTTTCTCCCCCGTTCTGTCCAATGTCACACAGCTGGGAGAATTTGCGGGCGCTCTGCATCTGTTCTCTGGCTGCTGTTTGCCTGTTTGTTTTGTTCTTTCCTCCTGTGTATTTAAGCGTCGATTTCTGCCGGCGAGGGACACATGAAAAGAGCCACGGCACGAACGGAAAACAAGCCCTCAGAGACGAGGAGGAGGAGGAGGAGGAGGACGAAATGACAACACGGGGAAGGGAAGGAAAAAAAAGGCCCAGGAATAAGCTGCGATTAAACCACAAAACAATCAAACTGCAGAGATGAGAAGAAGAAGAAGAGGAGAGGAACACACACACACACACACACACACACACACACACACACACACACACACACACACACACACACACACACACACACACAACAATGAAAGCAAATAAAACAGACAAACAAGGAATACGGCGTGTTTGTGAAAAGAACTGACGAGGGCAAATTACACCAACTGCCAGTTCTGGATGCTGCCTTCAAAGAGAAGAAAGAGAGTTTTGCTGGAAATAGGAACCCTGTTTCTATATAAATATATATAAATTATACCAGTGGATATCTTTGTACGTGGAAGAAACTGGGATTGGGAGATGTAGCGGGGTTGTGTTGTACAACAGGATGGTTTGTGTCAACCTGATGAATTTAAGCCCGACATTCACTCTGTTTAAGCTCCTTTTTGGTCTCCACCAGCTTCTGCTAAATGTTCTGTATGTTCATCAGCCAGGCTCGACTAGTGCACAGTGACTTTTTAGATCTAAACATCAGCCTACTTCCAGCAAAAACACTACAACGTTCGCACAAAGTAGTATTTTGTAGGAACAAAGTAGTATTTCGTGTGCAGGTTGTAGCTATGCTGTGGCCACTATTTAATTTTATTTTGACATGTCATGTGTGGAGCTTCGAACTGATGGAATTTAGACAAAAGAAGAAGAAAGTTTTCTGGCAAATGGAAAATGGTTTCGGTTTTCTACAACTTCTATTAAAAAAAACAAAAAAACTGTCAAACTAAATGTCTGGCAGTCTGAAGCCCTGTGAAGGATTTTCGTTGTTTTTGAAGGAATGCTGCCTAATGAGCTTGTTACATGAGCTTAAAATGAGTTCATGTGTTTAAAAGCCATACCAGAACAGCGACAAGGACACAGTTTATCGAAATGTGTAGCTTATGAATAAATGTTAATTTCATTTCTTCAGTCCTGCACCTCCTCCGTCTCTCCAGGGGTGCAGCTCTCTGGTTTTTGTGTTGTTCCGGTTCAGCGGCTCTCTGACGTCCCGACACCGAGGCTTTTATGACAGATGAAGACTTTTTAACCGCCTCTGTGCAGAGGCAGTGGACTGGCTCCTCTTAATTAGTACTTTGTCTCTGCTTAGAAGTGACCTTTTCTCTTTTGCACTCCGGCTGAATTGACTCCCACTTCTCGGCCGTGTGTTTCTGTTTTACGTGGTCGCTGGTGCGTGCTGGCTCTCCTCCTCCTCCTCCTGCTGCTGCTGCAGGGAGTGAACGTTCAGTATGTTGGGCTGCCGATGTTTCAGGTCCATATACGTCATGTTCTGGCTTTCATTCAGTTGTTTAACATCGACCACTTAACGCGCTCCAACTCAAACCTCAGTAGAGGCTCGCTGTGGAAAACCTTGTTGAATCTTCTCTCCTGTAGTTTCTTGAGGGTTAAAGTGTTTGTGTGTGGTGTGTAAATTTATAGCAATTTAATAGTTTTCTTTGCTACTTACTAAAACTTCTGCTTGGCTGGAGGCCTGTAAGCAGCTCAGATTCTCAGGGCTGAAGCCAGTTTAATGAGTCAGACCAGTTTCCACATTTTGCATGAGGGTCAGCATTTCATCCTCTCATCAAGTTTGCAAGACGTAGAAACCTCTATGCATGTAGTCTTTGCCTCTGTGCTACAATGGCAGCAGTGCACCTGCTTGTCAGCAGCTTTTATGGGCAGAATACACAGATAGAAACTACCGTGCATGTATGCTGTCTTCCTGTGGACAAGAAAAGTAGTATAATGCTGCTACGTCCTGGAGGGGTTCAAATTGAGGCTTTACTGTCGCAAGTCAATTTCTTCCTCACACTCATTGTTTTTTTTTCTGACGCTGTCTTCTTGAGCTCATTGTCTGTGGCGGCTGTAACTTCTGGCTGTTGGACAGATTTCCTCGCTGGTTAATTTCTACAGTAAAGATGTTGGGAGACTTAATAAACTGGTGTTCACCGGTCAGAGTGAACTGATTGACTCAAAAACAATCACAAGCCTCAAAATGTTAAAGCGACAAACAAGCTTTAGAGCGACGCTCTGCAGAAGACTGCAGCCACACCAGTGATCTCTCCGTTCAGAGTCTGATGCTGAGAACACACAGCTTTCACAATTATCTACAGGAAATAAATCTTTGTCTGTTGTTTGAAAGCCGAAGTGCAAAAAGGACGAGTTAGGGTTAGAGATGATTGTATGCAGGAGTATTATAAGAGCCTGTTTTAAGATCTGGTGCCAATCTTAGGAGACAGACGTTATTCTTTCTGATGAACCACTGCTCTGGAGGAGGTTTGGTTTGGTCTCCTCCCTGACCTCCACCACTTCTACTTCTAATTTGCTTGCCTGCCTTCCTTCATCTGTTTTTAATGACCTGGTTGAATTCCCAGATCTCACATATCAACTGGGAAAAGAACGATGAGAGAAGCTTCAGAAACACGTAGAAACAGGAGCGCTTAGGACCAGTGCTGCTTCCAGCTCCATGCTGAGGAACACTGAAGGACACCGACATGCGCCGCTGGTGTAGTGGTATCATGCAAGATTCCCATTCTTGTGACCCGGGTTCGATTCCCGGGCGGTGCAAGTGTTTTTAAGGCCAGACTGCAGCGTATCATCTGCCCGCCTACAAGAGGATTGGCTGCAATCTGCCTTCTCTCCAAGACCTGCACGCCTCCAGGACTCTGAGGCCAACTCCTCCCACCCTGGACACAAACTCTTTCAAACACTCGTCAGGACCAGGACCAGGACCAGAACCTCACGCCACAAGAACAGTTTCTTTCCGTCTGCCACTGGCTTCATGAATGAGATTGATCATCTGTATGAATGTAAACATCAGTATATCTGCTCCTTCAATATTCTTGTAAATATGAGTGCGGTTTTATGGTTCTTATTTAAATTTAATTTTAATTCTTCACTCAGCAACATTGTTTTGCTTCTGCTTTGCACTATTACAGTTATTTTTATTTGTAGTTACTTTTATTTTACTCTATATTTATTGTTGTATTGTTGCACCAAACCACCAGAGCAAATTCCTCCTATTGTGTGAACGACACCTTCCAACGTATCTGTTTCTAATTCTGCGTCTGGACTGCACGGTGGCTCGGTGGTTAGCATTGTTGCCTCGCAGCTAGGAGGTTGCTGGTTCACGTCCTGGTGAGGACACCCGGGATCTCCATGTTCTTGCCATGATTCTGATTCGGATCCTGGATGGTGACGATGCTCACATGTCATGTAATGCTACTATTCTTACGGCTAATATTGGACGCAACACCAAGTTATAAAAGATTTAAGAAAAGGATATATTGAATATCTCCAAGATGCTGCTGCAGCAGGAAAGGGCTGAACAGAGGTCCCACCTCTCCAGTCCAGAACACAAACAGCTATGTTCTCCATCTTATCCCAATCTACACACTTACAGACCCACAAACCTACTGCTCATGCTCAGGGACCATCGTCCAGTTGCCAGGTGGGAACTTTTCAGTTTTTGCTCTTTGTGTGGCTGATATCTGCAGACTGTAATCCACAAACATAGTGTTCCTGAACACCACAAGATGTCCACAAACCAAGAATGGACCGTGGAGGGAAGAAAGCAGCAACATTTAACCGTCAGTAAAAGCAAATGGCTGCTCACTGTTACGATTACTTATTGTTTGTGTTTTCCGTCAAACATCCAGATGGGATGAACAGATGTTCATGGCTCTCTTGACTTTTGGTAATTTGCTGAAACGGGCATCCTCTTTTCTTTCCTCACTTCAAACACTAACGAAGTCAACACCCAAACACAGCAGCTTTAATATCAGTGAAACATATGAGTGCTGAAGCCTCGGTCAGTGTAGACTCACACATGGACTGCTGCAGACAGCCGTGGATGAGCAACAAGACTAGACATTGGTGCTAGATTAAGAGTGAAGGGCTCACCAAAGCCAAAGGGATTCATCCTCTGGGAAACATCTGGCTCAGTGACAGACCAGCAGAAATCAGCCGCCTGTTAGCTGTAAATACCATAATTACAAAATGATCCAGACATGAGGCGACTTTATTATTGTTTTTATCGTTTGTGGAGCTCTGAGACAGACTTCCACAGACGGAGACATCGTTCCAAATGTGCTTCATCCCAGAAGAATGATCCTGTAAGAGGAAGTCCTGGATCCACACACACACACACACACACACACACACTGTTTCCCAGGCTCTACTGTGGGTTTCCTCCTCGCAGACCTTCCACAACCATCGCCTCCTCCATTTGGAGAATCAGAGATGACCTTTGCATGAATAAAGTCAAAGAGGATTAAGGCAGAAGAGACCTTCGCAATGTCGGCCGAAGGGAGAAGCGGGTGCATCCTCCTTTAAACGTGGCTTGAGTGTCGATTTCTCCAGCCGCCTGAAGGCCACGACCATGTGTGTGTTTGGGATGCTTTTGCATGAAGGCTACGGAAACATTGAAAGCAGCCCGGCTGTGATGGTTCACGGGTAGAAACAGAAGCCTATGTCTCGTGTAGATTTAAATATGAGGAATGCATCTAATCCCTCTCTGATGAGAAATTCTCAATTACTGTCACTCGTTCATCCATTTCACCGGCGGCGATAATATCGCCCGTTAAAATCCTTTATCAGATTTATGTTGTGCTTTATCTAATCCACATCTTACAAGATGTACAAACACAGAATCTGTTTGCTTAAGTAAAAGATCTGTCCATCACACCGCCTGGATTACGGCGATTTAGATTAGCTGCCTGTCTGTGCTGCTGCAGCACGGCGTGATGTCAGCTGTCAGGATTAGAGGAATCCCATTCTGTCATTATTACCTGAACAGAGCTGATGCACCTCCAAAGAGCAGAACAAGTAGGAAATTATTTACCACAGATGGAGGCAAGAAAATCCAACAACATGTTATCACCACAAGTTTTCTTTAGGTTGCTTTGATTAATAAGTTTATATTAATATTTTGTGTTGCCTACCACAGACAAATCGTTCTTATACCTTTCTATGCTCCCTACTCACTGTATAAGGACCACTATATAGTGAACTATGCAGGGAGCACCTAGGCCATATATATATATAGCGTGGGTTCTCTCCGGGTTCTCCGGCTTCCTCCCACAGTCCAGAAACATGCTGAGGTTAATTGGTGATTGTAAATTGTCTGCAGGTGGGAATGTGAGTGTGCTTGGTTGTCTGTCTCTAAGTGTAGCCCTGTGATAGACTGGTTACCTGTCCAGGTGAACCTACCTTCACCCTGAGTCAGCTGGGATAGACTCCAGCCCCCCACCACCCTAGTGAGGGTTAAGTATAGATAATGGATGGATGGAAAGCCCAAGACCAGCATGAGGTAAATATCACCAGTTCAACATCAAAAGGCCAATGACTAGTCTGGACATGACTGTCTGAGACTCAGCAGCTAAACCAGTGAAAGGCGACGAGTGGAAAATGATGGGAGGAGGCAAACGAATCATTTAACTTTATGAAAATCATGAAATTGCAATATTACAATGTTACTCTGATTACTGTTGGATCTAAAGTATTTACCCTGTGGAGTAGAGCTGAGCTACATGATAAAATGTGATGTTTTTTTGTTTTTTTTTATACTGGTCATCACCTCATTCTGTGTGCTTAGACTTGGACATTATGGCAAAAGTATAATTCACAGAGGTCCTTTTCTCTCTCTTCATGATCTCTCTATGTTTCCATATGAGCACCAGAGCAGCCTGAGGAGGAACAACATGATCTACAAATTAGTAAAAACACAATTGTCTTCGGGACCCCGCTCCTTTCTCTGCAGACCGGGGGCCCATCGCTGAAAAATTTTTCCAAGATCACTTACCAGAAAAACAAAAGGGGAAAAGAAAACTGTCGAGCGGACGGGGCCACAACCCCGAGGATTATTCTCCTAGTGTTACGTGGATTAGCAGCAGCCCAACCTTTGACTCCTGTTAGGGACGACTTGACTTATGGCTCTGTTCCCGTGGGGAGGGGCCTCGGTCACTATTATGGGATGCACACATGATTCTGTCTGTACAGCTGCCACATGTATAATGGAAGTTGTAAAGAAAGCACCGTGTTTTAATTTATGAAGGCCTAATTGCTAATTTAAATATTAAAAACTTAATGTGAGTTTTGTTGCCGTCTCGTCAAACTATGTCAAAAATGTCAACCGTGTGTTAAAGTGATAAAAAGAGCTGAAGTAAAGACACAACATTTGGTATTTTAGAGGGATTTTGGACTTTATTTTTGTTGAGACCAAAACCTGTGCTAACTGGCTATATCCGTTACTCCCCCTAAAAGCCAAAAGTGTCCTTTTCATATTTCCATTTGAACTCAGATGAAACCAACAACCAACAGTTACTCATCTTGGTAGTTATTCTTATTAAATGTTGGCAAAAGCCAGGCAAGTTCTTTCATCTTGTTTCCAGCCTTCCAGCTCAGTCCTGTGTTTTTAGGCATCAGAAGTGGAGCAAGAATAGCACACGAAATAGGAATAACAATAACGCTTGACTCCTTTGTGTGTGTCGGTGTGTGTGTGTGTGTGTGTGTGTGTGCTCGGTTTTTGTGTTAAGTCCCTGCAGATCTCCCAAATACCCATGCACATGTGTATAGAAACAATTTACAAAGCCCTGTGTAATCTTTCTTTTTTACTGCGCTCTTAGTTTCATCTGCAGGGGATTACTGTACCACTTTGTGTGTGTGTGTGTGTGTGTGTGTGTGTGTGTGTGTGTGTGTGTGTG
>NW_007577762.1:1220740-1235664 GCF_000690725.1 Stegastes partitus
TGTGTGTGTGTGTGTGTGTGTGTGTGTGTGTGTGTGTGTGTGTGTGTGGAATCTGCAGAAGGAGGAGGGACATACAAAATGGCGGAAAAAGGAAAACAAATTGTAGCGTAATCTCTGCAGAGAAAGGACGGTTGAGCGAGGGAGTCCCCCAGACCCTCCATCTTTTTTCGAGCCAGAAAATCCCATAATCCTCCATGTTTGATGTCTCAAAGCTAATGGCGTTTATTAGGACAGCCCAAAAGGCGCTTTGTCCGCGGCGCGGTTGCCGTTGAGGTTTTGAATGACATTGCAGGGAGAGAGCTGGTAACTTTAGCTTAATCTGGGCTTATCCGGCCCCGATGCATGCACAGGTGTGTGGCCCTTAAGCCTGGAGGAGGCCAGGCTCTCCTGTGCGAGCCAAAGATCAATCCTGCTCCAGGGGCCGAAGATGTCCAGAGGAACACACACTGCATCTTTAACCGAGGAGGTTTCAGCCCCCTCATGAACCAAACTACCTATTATCACATTTTAATTAAAGGACTGCTCCCCTTTCCTTTATCTGCTCAATAAGATATGGAATGACCTTTTCCTGCTGAATCAGCTTACGTTTCATGCAGTGAGTCATGCAGGTTGAGTTGCGTCTCGTCAACCCGCAGATTTTTCTTTCAGCCCTCACATGCAACCCAAAGCCTTCTGCTTTCTACTTTGGCCCTGAGTTGGTTGTTATAGAAGAAGTACGTTCAAATGATTGTACCTGAAAGTCCCAGTTCTAAACAAAACCTGATGTAGTACGTTATAGATTTGCTTTAGCTGATGTATGACAAAATAGCTAACTGATTTTTAAAGGCACACTGATGCTGGTAGGGGCTTCAGATCAGAATAGTCTTGTGCTTGTTGTTTTAGAAGGCAGAGAAAAATGATATAGGACAGGGATCTCCAGCTCCGGTCCTCGTGAGCTCCTGTCCTGCAGGTTTTAGACGTTACTGCAACACACCTGACTCACATTATTGGATCGTTAACGGACTTGTGTAGAACTTGACAACAAGCTGTTGGAGATCCATTAATTTGAGTCAAATCTGTTGCAGTACGGAAAAACCCTGCAGGACAGTAGCTCACCAGGACCGCAGTTGGAGATCCCTGGTATACGATGATGAGATGTAACAACCGGGAATCAGACTCTGGGTGTCTGTTGGTTTAAAAAGGTTTAGAAAAATGTCATGTTTGGGTTCAAATACGACCCTTACACAACATATTTGATGCTTCTCCTCCATTTTCTGGCTTACCAGAAGTTCCGCCTTATCTAACATATGATTGATTGTCTATGGTTGGGGCTGAACAGTGGCTCAGTTGTTGCACCGTCACCTCAGATCCCCGGTTCGTGTCCCAGTTAGTCCAAAAGCGTCCATCCATCCATCATCTATACACCGCTTAATGCTCACTAGGGTGATGGGGGGCTGGAGTCTATCCCAGATGAACCTCAGTATGTTTTTTGGACTGTGCCGGAGAACCCTGAAGGGAACCCATGGTGCACAGGGAGAACATACAAACTCCACACAGACCAATATCTACTGTTTGATTCCCACCACCCACTGGAACACAAGCTCATCAGAACCTTTCAGCACTGGGCTGAGAACGTTTCTTCCAATCCAGAGGGAAAGAAGAAGGAGCATACTTACATTAGGAAAGCTCCAACTGGGCCTTCATCAAATCAGTGAAAAGTTCTGGAAAACACAGCACCACTACAAACAGTGAGGAAAGGAAGAGCATGAGGAACAACACTGTCATTCCATATGTAGCTGGAGTAGCTGAAAAAAACGGGTTCCCCCCAAAGCAATGTTGTATGCAGTCCAATGCACATGGGGCAGACCAACCAACAGCTTCACCAGCGTATGGCTCAACACAGGAGAGCAGCTCCTCAGGACAAGACTCAGCAGTTCACCTGCATCTGGAGGATAAAGGACATCCCTCTGAGGACAGCAATGCTCACATTCTGGACAGAGAAGATTTATTCTCCCCTTCTGCTATCTGTATGTTACCGGGGGGAAACAAAAACAACCTCTGGACAGCAGACTTCCATGCTGAAAGTGTTTTACAGAGGGTTTGGATCGTGCAGTAAGGCAGACTGCTAGTGTTTTTTATCCATTTTAATCACAGCGCTCGTCTCTCTGCAAATGTTCCACCCATCACTGTTTTGGGGGAACACCGCAGTCGCATCCTTCACTTAGCTCCGCCAAACAACTAAAGAAGTATAAGCAAGAGAAATGACCTTAGTCGGCCTCTGCACACCTTTATCCAGACAAGAGGATCTAACTAAGCTGTCAGCCGGCAAACTGCATTGTGGGACAAAAACTACAGTATCTCTAGTTTTGCCAAATCAAAACGGTCCACCACGTCAGACGATCAGCATCTGCTAATACGTACTTTAATACACACTAGAACACAGTTTGTTGGAGATAATCAGCTGTTCTCCACTGCAGGAACTTGCAGGGTGGCACAAACATCTACATGCTCCAACGTGCAGGAACTGCCCCCGTGGCACGAGTCTCGACCCTGATTGGTTAAACTCAGAGGAGACAAATGCTAATTGGTTAAACTCAGATGGTTGAGTACTCCTCGGTGAGTAGCAGTCTTCTCTTCTCTAACATCACCATAAACAATTTGATCAGTGTGAAACAGGTTAGCCAAACAAACCTCCACTGGTCTAGTTTTGTGTTCAAAGAACTTGAATAAGTCGATGTTTTGGTGAGTTTTGAGTGAACATTGTCGTCACAGCTGTCAGACACTCCACCGCAGTGGAACCAGTAGATCACGAGGCTGTTCCTGTAAACGTTCACGCCACCAGCATCTGGTGCTGGTCGACTTCAAATGAGGCTCACATGTAGCGTACTATTAGCATTGAGCTAACTGACCAGACACCATCAGAGGCAGTTTGTGACCAAGCAGTCTTCAAATCACCAGGAATCTCTTTCTAGTGTTTGATCTATCAACCTTCTAGTTTTTAGTCACTTTTAGGAGGCAGCGATCCTGTAAATGAGCTCCACACCTCGGCTGCATGTTTCAGAGGACAATGACATTGCTGCTGCCTCTGAATGGTGAAGGCTCTCTGACCAAGGACTGCTGACTCTCTTATTGGATTTGAGAAGCCACTCCTTCAATAAAAAGAATGAATTTCCCATAATTTAATAACAGAAATCAAGGCCAGCGGCCCAGTGATCCATAAACACTACGATGATGAGGTCATCGCTCGCCGCATGCCAACACATGATGCAAGAACGCCGTCAGCTTCAGAGCGGCTGCTGGCTTAGTCCAGAATCACAAATGACGCCATTTGTTTCAGATTTAAATACTGTAGGTTGGAGTAACAGGATATTTTTGGATGAAGAAACAGCGTCGATGTGATTCATTTTGTCAAGATCAAAGCTGCAGAAAGGACTCCGTTTTTTTATGAATCTATATTTTGTCCAAGGCCACTGACATGTTGATCGTTCTCAATCCTATGTTTTCACTAAAAACCCTCATGATGGGTCCAAACCTCACATTTCTTCAATTGCTACCATCATCTTTCAAATAACATGCTTCATGGTTTTATTTTCCTGCGGGGGTGAATCTGCCCCTTCGGCCCCGTGGTCGCACTCCCTGTGGATTTACACATCACCTTCTTTTTTTCTTTCTCCACTCATGGAGACACACATTTTCTTGTGTGTTTCAGCATCAAAAACATTTCCCTGTTGCCGTTAAACTGTCTCCCTGTCTCACCTTTCGCCTCTTGGATGCCGGTGTCACTCATTTCTGGCCCAAAGCTTCTTTGCACCATTTTTGGGCATGACGGAACGGTTTCCAGTCCGTTCACCACGTCTACAGTTCAAAACATGCGTGAGGACAACCAACAGAGGGCGTCAGCCAGCAACGTAACATGTACGTGCTGCTGGTGGAGCTGACAGAGCTGCTGCTGCTGCTTGAACCTCTTTCTAGCACATTTAACACAGAAATGATGTTCAGCACAGCGACAGTCTCACAGAAGCACACAAACTAGTAATTAGTTTGAACAAAGTGATGATTTTACCATCAAAACCCTTAAATAAAATGTTTATGAGGCATAAAATAGCAGAGAAATGTCTATTTATGTCCATGTATCACAGCTTTAGATGATCTAAAACCTCCAGCCTTTAGATTGTATTTTAAAATGTATTATCCAGCAGCATATGGGAAGTGGGAGGACTTAAAAAGGCATCAGGCATAACCACACTGTCTGCACATCTCTGGTATCACCCGCCCCGAAGTTGTTCTAACATAAATCTCTCCCAGAAAGTCAACCAAACTGCCTGGAAACAAGACACAAGACGTTTCCTGTGCATAGTGCACCGTCTGTGTTAAGCGTTTGTGTTTCCTTGGAGGAGAATGAATCGAGTGGGAGCACCAGAGATGTTTGTCTGTCATAACAAGATTACTCTCCTGAATCCTGAAGTCTCGGCACCTCGTTCTCTAATCCAGCACTCGATAAGGCTTCAAAGCAACACGTAATTAATAACGTGTCTGACATTATCCACGGCAATGAGCAAATGACCCTTCATTATGTGTTCTACAGAGTCATTCAGCATTTCGCTCTTTAGACTAAGCACGCCTTCAGGGCTGTTTTATTACAGACATCGTGAGGAATAGAAGCGCTTCTGCCCACCGGGGACGGAGATGTTAGCGCCTAATCAGAGGTTACACATTGCGCTGAAGTTACTGTGGAATAATACCTGAGAATGTTCTAGGGATGGAACATCTGGTGACGCCGTAAGAAAAACAATGACCTCTTGGGGTTGTGGTGCACACAGAATACAATTTAAAGAACCTCACCAGTGTGTCTGCATGTTTCTGCCCCTTAAAAACAATATTGTTTGAACAACACAAATGGTGCAGAGACAGATTTTGGATGTAGTTTTTAGGTCGTGGTTCCAGCTGACAACATGTCTGGACTACCTGTCCCAAGAAGGTATTGTTATATTGGAGACACATCATCCCAAACACTGAAGCACTGAAGCTGTATTTTTGCTTGATTTCATTATGTAATAAATGTTAAGGCAGCAATTCTAATCCAACACAGTTTTTTGTAAATGTCTTTTCACTAGTTGTTCGTTCAGTGTGTGCGCTGACAGTGGTCCAGGGTTCAAGTGTTTGTACCGAACACATGCATAGAAAACTTTGACCAACCCTCAGTGATGTCACCCATAGTTTTTTTTTCTGAAAAGCGGTTTTAAAGACCAGTGTGACGGTCCCAGCTGCCTCCATCTTGGACTCCTCCTAAGTCCCAGCTAATCCAAAAATCAACATGGAGGTGGAGCTAAGGCAGATCATGTAAACATCTTTGGGCCACGGTGGACGGTCCTGTGACGGCCCCAACTAGTCACTTAAAGCAGCCATGCCCTTCATTTTAGAGAGATTTCTAAAAATAAAAAATAAAAAACAGAGATAGACAGAGGGAGAGAGAGTGATGAAGAATAGGTCGAACTAGCTTTAGAGACCAAAACATGGTTTTGTACCAGGCTGTACACGTGTTTATTTCTGCTGTAAAGTTAGACGTTTTAACTCCAGTGACTGTGGGACTGTCTGTGAAGGTTCTCAGTCATCCAGGTCATTAGGTTGTTCTGGTAGATTCATCGTAGCATCGTAGAGTTCCTTGAAGACGTTCCACCTCTCATCCAAGAGGCGTCATCAGTTCTGACTGACTAGTTGGGAGTTCCAGATACTGATATCCTGAAGGAGACATTAACACCTGAGTTTGGGTTTCAGTTGGTTTCATTGGCTCCCTGCAAAATCCAGGATAGAATTTAAAATCCTGCTTCTCGGGCGCCCGGATAGCTCAACAGGTTGGGCAGGTGACCCACGTACAGGGGCTATAGTCCCCGATGCAGCGGTTCGATTCCAGCCAGCGGCTCATTTGCTGCAGGTCCTTTCCCCTCTCTTGTCACTCTGTCACTGTCCTATCCATTAAAGGCAGAAAAGCCCCGAAAATATCTTTATAAATACATTTTAAAAAATAAAATCCTACTTCTAACGTATAAAACTCTTCATGAGCAGCTCCATCTGACCTGACAGACCTTATGGTACCGTATCATCCTAACAGAGCCCTTTGCTCTCAGACTGCAGGTCTACTGGTGGGTCCAGAGTCTCCAGAACCAGAATGGGAGGCAGAGCCTTCAGCTATCAGCTCCTCTGTTGTGGAATCAGCTCCCAGTTTGGGTTCTGAAGGCAGACACCCTCTCTGCTTCAAGATTAGGATTAAAACATTCCTCTTTGATAGAGGATCACCTGAACTGTCCCTGAGTGATGCTGCTATAGTTTTAGACTGCCGGGGGATTCCCATGATGCACTGGGCTCCTCTCCTTACATGTCACAAACTCTGTGTTTCCCCCGAGGTCCTGTGCCGGTTCTCTCTGTGGACGTCTGTGGATCCGGAGCTTCACGTCCTGACCTGCAGCCTCTGGCCTCACCGACCTTCAAAATACTTCTATCCATCTTTATTGTTCCATCCTATTGCTGCTCTTCATCTGCTGTCCTGTCAGGATCAGGCAGAACGGGTCGAGGCGATGAGGGCTTGGCAGGAGCAGGCTGTGGGCAGGACTGGATGGTGGATTGGAAACCAAGGAGCAGCTGGAGGATCCTGGGCAGTGGGGAGATTTTTCATGGCATGGCAGCTGAGCAGCAGTGGCTGGGACACAGGTAGCTGAGTCAATGATCTGGTGGAGAGATGTCAGTGATTGAGCTGATGAGTACAGACAAGGAGGGAGAAGGAGGACAGGGAGGGACCGGGCCAGGGCTGGGTCATGACATTAAAGGTCCAGTTCATCAAAATGACTGATTTTATTCACGAGGGTTGTAAAGCTTATCAGAGAAGATAACTGATAATGAGATCATTTCTTTATTGTAGATGTGAAACGCAGCCGTAAATCACGTTAATTATGTTCTTTAGTTGGAAGCCCAACAACAAACTGGAGGAAATCTTCAGTTCATGTAGAATTTATTTAGGTCGCAGGAAAAGTGAGGCAGCGCTGAGAGCTCCATCAGAAGGAGTCCCCATATCCAGAAATGATTGACTGTTATGGCCCACGGTGTTTGTGTGTTTTGTTATCTGGACTTGTGATCATTGTGGTGGAAGATGGTCTGTGAAGGCCCAGCTGAAGACAATGCTCCAGAACCACACCTGCCAGACATCAGCAATGATTGTCCTGGAGCTCCTGACCTACTTTCAGCCTTGTTCCTCCTGCATCCAGTTACATCTGATTGGACCAGCACCACTCCTCCACTTCAGCAATCACCACACCTGGCTATAAAACCAGCAACCTCTCATGTCGGGGCTGGTTGGGGTTTAGTGTGAACAATCAGTCCTGGTGCTGCTCGGTTTGTGTCTTTGTGGTGCTGTGACTTGTGCTGGCAGCTGCTGACTCGGTGTGGGAGTTTGAGAGAGTCTTAGTGAAAACTGAGTCCCGTTAGCAGCTGCACAACTTTGTGAAGAAGTTACTCATGTCTTGTGTTTTGAGGCACTTTTGTTATGTGTGGATGTTGCTAACAGATTTAATTGTGGCTAATGAGTTTAGTTTAGTTTTGTTGGCTAGCGTTTGTCACTCCGTCAGCCTTCGTTTGGTTCTTTTGATTTTTAGCAACATCCACCATCTTCCTTCATATTGTCACAGTTCTGTTGTGTTCATTTACATCACTGAGCAATAAATTGTGTTACCTGAACCATTTCCATCTGTTTTGTTGCATCCAGCTGATCCTAGAGGCTGAATTGTAACATTCACATTTATCTTCTTGGGCTGGACACATACAAACTATGTGTGTTGTCCATGTATATAAAGTTACTGGTAGAACAGAGGAGTCTCTGCTGTCTCCCAGTTTGTGAACCAGGTCTAACCGGCCATGTTGTCTTCAAGGACGTGCATTGTGTTCAGTAGAAAAGTGCAAAACAGGATCATAGGTTCAGTGGAGAAACACAAAACACAGCTAATTATACCACTGGCCTCACTATCAAGGCTCTAAGTGATTAAATCTGTTGATAAATTCAACACTTTTTTCTCTAAAAAACGCACAGACGTCAATGCAAGAAATGATATGACGTGAAGTATAGAAAGAAAACAACTGCTGTCATATTCAAAACACCAAGTGACATCCACCAAATCCTCTGCAGCCTCTGTGATCAGAACAGAATCAGAACCACAGTCCTCCGTGTCGTAGATTTATCCATCATGTGTCCCATTGAACAGTGAACGTTCCCACAGCGATCCAGCGATCAAAGTGTCGGACGCGATTAGTTTGTGGTCGTATTGACATTAATTCAGATTTTGATTCAGCTGAATCAACATTTCTGACTTGGTTGCTTCTTTTCTGTACAAACTGTACAAACTGTTTTTTTTTCATCTATAATCTTTAAAACTTGCCGAGGACACCGTGACCTCTTCTACATACCTTCTACATACATGTTGGGATCCCTGGGAGTCGCCCTGCCATGTGCTCCTAATGTGCAGTGCTAATTGCAGCCTTTTGTACTGAATCAGACTCCTGCTCTGCTGCTTTTTGATGTGACTACACTCATTTCTCTCTCCGTCGAGCCCTCGCTCCAGCCATGCGTGCCTCTCTGTTTTCTCTGCGAGCCTTTGATAGCGGCGAAGTAGCGCTAATTGTTTTGTACTGTTAGGCGGCCACTCCCCGTAGGTGGGCTCCATCATCTATACCGACACCAGAGATAGACTTCTGTGTCATGTCAAGGCCCCCTGCTCTGAGAAAATTGGTAATTAGGGGACTGACGTCCAGAACAAAAGATGACTCTTATTTGTGTTTCTGTTTGATGGATCGCAGGAGTTTCAGAGTCAGAAGATTCAGAGACTCATCGTAAACTGTTCCATGTTCAGACGGTTTAAGTTTCTGTCGGTCACTCTGTTATTATACACATTACAATTTTAGATTTGTTGAATTATTCATGTCTTCTATGTTGCTTATTAGGCTGTACGATGCACTGTGAGACTATTTTAAATCATATGTAGTAATGATAGTCCCACACTATACATATTTTGTTATCATTTCTAACATTTTAACTGTTTTATATTCATTTAAATGTTCATACAGTCGTCCTCCAGTGTATTCATAGCCTCCCATCGAAGAAGGAAAACAAACAGCTGTCACTGAAATAAGCAGAAATTAACAAAATTAATAATAAATTTTAAAAAATTATTGAACATCATGACATTGCTCTTGAATTGTGGTTCAACAGAAATATTTAAAACAACAACAACAAGCAGACAAAGTGCTCTAATTTGTCCAGGACAGTTTTTTTTTTTTTTTTAATTCTTTTCCAGCACAATTCAAAAACAACGTCTTATTTCACTAAATTATAATTTAACAAATTTTTATTTATTATTACTTTTCTCATTTTCCAGTTGTTTGATTGTGAAGTTTGCTTTTTTGTTAATGGAAGGGGACGAATAAATATGAGGACAACCGTAGGTGTAACACTTTGGTTCCTACCTGCCATTGTTTCACAGGGGACAGGTGTGAGTGTAGCAGTAGAATGGGAAGTCTGCTGCCAACCCTAGCAGAGTAAGAGAAGATTTTTAAAAGAAATGCTGTAGCCTGCTTATTTAGCCGCCACCCAGAGAGACCAGAGAAATCAGGATTAAACGGCCGATCATACCAACTGCACAAGTCGTGCATCGTGGCTGACTTTCTGCAGACGTGAGTGGCATGAAAATCATTTTCTAACCACCAAACTGAAGTGTTTCCCAGAAAAGCAGTCCTGAAAAAGTTGTTTGTGTGCCATGTGATCTGCAGAACCCAGTGTGACCCGGCTTGTACCACATCACAGAGCCTGATGGTTCGGCTATGTTCTACAGTTTGAGAATTTTCTGAGCATAAATAAAATAATTTTTAAAAAACTCCTGTGGACAAATAAGAAGTGTGGTAAAGGCACCGCACCACGAGTAGAGCTGCAAAGTAGAGCTACAAATAAATCACGCAGTCATTTCCTTGATTAACTTTTTGTTTCATACAAAATCAGAATCAGAACTTCCTCACCAAACACGACGTCTTATTTTGTCCAGCAACAGTTGGAACCTGTTTGACAAAGAAGTGATGAAATCAGGTATCAGGTAGCTGCGGATTAAGTTTCTGTTGACCCGTTATTATAATTACAACAGATCCATGATGGTTTATTGTGCTGATGCATTACGACGCGATGATGCACCACACAGTGAATGTCTGCAAATGCAAGTTTAAATAAACATTTTGCAAAGTAGATTCAGTGGCTCAAAGGCTGCACGAGAAGTTTTGGTAAGAAACACTCGAAGTAAACAAAGAAAACTCCTCCATTAAGTCATAATTAGTGAAACTGTTTTGTGATCACGCACTGAAAAGGGAATTTGCCCCAGGACGTCAACAGGCCAACAGCACATCGAAGAGGCAGATTCCCAAGGCTGTCTGGTCGGGGCAATTAGCGTCCCGGGAGCGACGGAGGCCGATGCGTGTCCTGGAGCAGAGAGGAGGGTCCAGGTGAGCCTCCTCCTCGTAATCACTGGCATGTTAGAATCAGTTTAATTGGGCTCTGTTTGATTTTCCCCGACGGCGGCCACGGCGCCCCTCCACCACCACAGACCAGCTCGCCTCCTCCCTCTCCAAACCCAACGGCACAGCTCGTCAGAGTTGACAGTGACCTCGCTGTCGGAGGGAGGCGAGCGGCTCAGAAACTCCTTTTGAAGTGTCACTGACTCCCCTTTGGTCCTTTAAAGAGCCACATTTTTGTCTTTCTGGACGAGCAGCTTCAAAACAAAGTGACACCTGCAGTCCTCTCAGCAGCTGCTTCAGCCAAGGTGCTGCTCTCATGGACCGAACGGGACGGTTTCTCTCTTTTAAAGAAGTATGGCTGCTTTTGGTTTATGCAGTAAATGAAGTGTCGTCTAAACCAGCTGCATCTCTTTACAGTCACACTGTTTGCTTTCTGCAGGAAATTGAAAAGCTGCAAATCTCTGAGCTGCTCATCACTCTGATTTATAATGCAAGCATAGGTTTTCTCATGACCTCAGAGGAACTTTAACTCCTTTACAGCAGTGTGGTATCAGATTATATTCATGTTATTTACACCTTAGAGTACATCCATTCTAAAAAATCTAAAAAAATAAAATAAAATAAAGAGAGAGAAATTTTAAACTTAAAGAATTAAAACTTTAGAGTTTGTCAATCAAAGACGTTCACTTCTTTTTCTGATTTTTGCCTGACAGTCTGCATTAAAGCAACCTGAGACGTGGTTCGAGTGTGGAACAACATGCAGTAAAGGTCTGGAAAGCTGGGAGTTAAACTACAGACCTGCCTCCAGACGGCCTTTTAGTTCTTCCTGTCAAGCCGCCTCGACAACACGCCACACCGTCACACTGCACAGAAACATGTTTTAGTTCCCTCTACGTCTAGCCACGGCTGTGTTGTTTCTTTATAAGACTTTATATTGCAGGAGCCCACAGTGAGGAAAAATGTGAGAGGGGAAAAAAGCCCAGAAACTGCTTGAAGTTCAGAAAGTAAAGCACAGAAGTCAGGAGTTCTGCTTTGAAGATGCGAACACAGGAAGACCCGAGGTAGCCATGTCAGTCAAACGCCTCCTTATCTGAACAGAATACGTAAAAGGTGTGATTGTTTTCCACATGAACACCAGTTTACAAGTTTAATTGTACTATTTTGTGCAGTTTGCAGGTGTTTAAGGTTCAGAATCCAACCCTTGACCAGCGTGGCCTCCACCACATCCTGGAACCATCGTTACCGTCGTGTTTAATGAATCAGTGTTGCTGCACAAAAACACAGCGGAGCAACAAAGTGCGGCGCTCCAGAGACTAATAAATAAATTACTTTTTAAGTACATCACAATACTTTGACTTTAACTTTTTAAATCCATTCAGTGACCATCCAATTTATGGTCATTATTATTTCCATGACTGCTCCGCCGCTAATTGGAGCGCTTTGTTTCCATAAAGTGATGATAAATAGAGCCGGGGTGGTGCTGGCGGGGCGCCGCCGCCTCATCGATGCGTCATGCTCGCTGGACATTTTTCCATTTAAAGAGGCCAATTAAGGGCTGCAGACCTCCCCGCTCATCACATGCCGATCAGGTCGAGGGCACAAACAAACACACCCAGGACCCTATTATCCTCCTGCACTCTTCAAAGCCACTGAAGCAGTTTTAGCCCTTAAAGTGGTACTCCTCCCAAAAACCTACAGAAAAGTCAGGAAGCCGCTGGGTGAGCGGCGTGTTTGGTGGAAGTCAACAAAGTAAATACAAGCCTGCACTAAAAAGACATTTAAGGTACAGAATTGTGACATGTGTAGAGTTTGTGCATCACTTGGCCTCCTCAACAAAATCAACAAAACATGTATTTTGTCCAGGTTATGCCCACTTCTGCACCTGTTTGTGTGGAGAAGCATCAGGATGTGGAAGCTTATCGAGGCTCTCCTCCGTCTCTCGTGGACTCATTCAGGTGGATTTAGCTGCTGCTTGTTGGCCTGCTTGTGTATTTAGCAAACATTAATATTATCCAAGCATTTTGTGGTGAACTGCCTCCAGATTTAAGCTCAGCTTCCACTCATGAGTACATTTGAAGAGTTCATTTACAAAAACAGATAACTACATCTTCACAAACCTTCAGAAAACCTTCAGAAAACCCACTTTTCCATCGTCTACCTGAGACAACATCAATCAAACTGAAGTTATCTCTATTGTTGTCGTTTCTACTGAGTCACATCCACTCAGCTTCTGTTTGATTGATATCATCTCAGGCAAACAACAAAAAAAATAAGTTTTCTGAAAATCTACAAAGCTGGGACTCTTCATTTACATGAAAACCAGTGTTCTGGTAAGGATCGGGTTTTCAGAGGATCCTGAATGTGACTAAATGCTCCGATAAACCAGTTAAACTCAGGGAACCTTAAATGGATGAGAAGACGGGAATAGTTTGGTCCAGAAGGCCCAGATGTGTTAAAAATATGACTGAATCTCTGCAGGAACGAGTTCGACTCTTACAGCGGTATGTGCCACAACAGTGGACTCTGGGTGATGAAACACTGGGTCACTGGGTGTAGGAGCAGATCAGGAGACGCTGTTAAAGTGTGTTGATTCTATAAGGCAGGAACCTTTCTGTCTAAGTCGGGTTTCCAACCGGACGGAGGACGAACCGACCGCGGAGCAACACGCTGACATTTATGTACAGTATGTACAGATGTTGGTTGGAAATATGTGTTTTAGAAGATCTGGACAACAAATAAAGACACAATGAGCATCGTAAAGCAATATGACTTTAGACATAGGTAATATATCAATTAAGTTTTCCCATTTGGATTCATTCAGTGGCTCAAAGCCTCGACACTGGGCATCGTGTACAATACAGGGAGATGAATGACAAGCTTGTTGTGTTGCATGTAAACATGTGGTACTCAGTGTGGGCCCTCTGGTGCTGAAGTTGTTTTAGTTACAATCCTCTAGACAGCTTTATTTTTACACATGGCTGTTGCTAAAGTATGACAAGCTAAACAAAACTTCTCTAGTGTTTTCATTCACACACTTTAAGATCAGAAAAGCACAATTTCATCTGTAGTTTACAACCGACAGCATCGTGACTGAGCTCGTTACTGAAATACATTCGCTTCTAATACTTAAAATGAAGAACCTGGTTCAGATTAGCCACAGTCATGAGCTTGATTTTACACAACTGCAGACTTTAAATTATAAATTACTGCAGAAAAGGCACGAATTCATGATTTAATGTTGATTAAAAAACATTCACCAAAATGCAGGAAATTAATGTTTTGATGCTCAAATTTTTGGATTTCTGAAATCAGCTGCTGCAACTAGAACCCACTCAGAACCCAGACCTTCATCTCTCAGCTGTAAAGAAAGTCCAGCTGAAATGTTCTGACTGTGTTCAGGCTCCACGTCTACAGCAAGCGTCATGAAATGCATCCGGTTGGTTTTTGTGGATCTTTCTGTTGACGAGCAGCTTTCAAAGTGAACAGGACTTAAAACAGAACAGGAACGGCTACAAGTCGTCATTTTAAAGTGGAGAATCTCAACTCTGACCAATGCAGAACCCGACAGAGGGTATTTTGTGGGACTTTGGGGGTTTAAGCCCTCCCTCCCTCTGCCCGTGTTGTGGAATCTGCCCTAAATGAAAGCACATATTTCTGCCGGGGACCTGGGGGCCTCGCGGGCTGGGCATCGGGGTGTTTCGTGCCGCCCCGTCAGTCGGTGTTCACGAATCAGTTTGAAGGCAGATCAAAGGGGTTTCTCTCCCACAGACGGGCTCCTCGGCCTCAGCTGACGATCGAAGCGCCGGGCGGAGCCGAGCGTCCGGCCTGTCTGCTGCACCACTGGGATCACTGCTGGACACGCACAACAATTTGGTTTCTCACTTTGACCTTCTCCTCATGGCGGGCGATGGAACATGCAGCCTGGACCAGTGTTATCGTCTGGTGGCTGATCCGCCTGCAATGCTTTTTATCATTTCCATTCGTCTGTTGTTCGATGAGCTACTTTCTCTGTTGGACCTAAAGTTGCATGTGAATACATATTTGCTGACTTTTAAAAAGAAAACAGGGAAATACCTGAGTTGAAGGATCAAATCTTTGGCGATACTTATAGTACAGAAAGCTGTTTGATGCATAGACAGAATGCCTTCCTGAGTGAGTTAGTCATGTCAGTGCAAGATTTCTGGTGTGAAATTCGTGGCAGAGAGATGGGGAACAACGGTAGTTTGAGATTTGACATGAGGTTAAATCTAAGCAGTCGTGATCAACGCAGGTTGTTCTGAAGGTTCTTGCACAAACAGCAACACTTAACTAACAAATGCTGTTTCTCCTGCAATAGCCGCTTTTTGTCTGTGCAGAAAACAAGATAGGCATAATGAATAGTTTTGTTGTTTAGGAAAAAACAAATCAAG
>NW_007577762.1:1238636-1245246 GCF_000690725.1 Stegastes partitus
TAGAGGGAAAACTTCCTCAGAAAAACAACAACATGAAACAAAACGAAGACACAAACCTACACCTGGGATTGTTCTGTGAAATCACCATAAACGTTTGTGGTTCCCACCAACAGCGATTAGTTTCAGAAATAGTCGTCCAGTGAATCACGTTCCAGCAGGTGCAGCTACCGTGTGAACCAGCAGCTTTAACTTCATCCTAAAGCAAAAGCAAACAGCTTCTGTCAACACAAACCCAGACACGCTGGCGACCTGCTGTTTGTATACAGTGTGTATGTATGGAAATGACTTCTACAACAAAAGGCGACGACTGAAGCGCTCATATTCAGCAAAGAGGATCCATAACGATGGATAACAGGACATCAGTGTTTGACTAACTGATTATGGGAATAGTTTACCTACATACAGTCCAACACACACGAGGTGAAGGGAAACTAAACGTCTGTTCAATGCTGTCATTCACCTGTTTTCTGTGATTTTTTTCTTGTTTGCCTTCTAACACTCACTGTTTACCGACTTCGACAGTAGATTTTCTATGTTGTGATGCATTATTGCATTTAGAAAAGCTACGTGGAACAGCAAAATTATAAAAACTTTTCCCAATTTCACAAGAAAAATAAAATTATGAAACCCCTCTCTGTTAACCTGATGTCTAGTAAACGGGTCGGGTGCATGTGGGAGTCGCGTACACAACCTCGTAAAACACACAAAACACGAGCAACCAAACACAGTTCTTGCTGTTGTCATAATTGTTTGTTCGTAGTCTGACGGAGAGTCATGTTTCTGAGGAGCTATGACGTGGCTTTGGAGGCGACACATGCAGACTGAGCCTCCTTATGGGAGAAAAAAGGAAGTTCACTTCATGTAGATCATTTAAATTAAAGCTTAGGTTTAGAGTTTGGTGAGTGCTGGTTATGGCAAGAGTCTTTAGGAAGTTCAGTTCTGCCGGTGTACCATCCTCTGAGGTGCTGGGAATGTGTCTTAAAGTGTTGTAACCTGCCTTTCCTCCAAACCTCGCGATGGGCCTGAGAAAGCCTCGGTCCCCAGGGGAGAGGCAGAATCACTGCCGCCTGTGGGCCAGCGGCTGTGAATGGACTCCCATTAGGACGCTGTTATTGGGACTCCTTCATTAGCATCTCCGCCCATTGTCTCCTCCAACAATGGCAACAAACAAAACATTAATATGGAAATGGATGAAATGTACCTAATTAGTTTTCTCTGCCGGTATTGTTAAGCAGAATAAAGACGGAGCTAAATTGCTTTTGGATCCGCCTGCCTGAGCTCTGAAGGTCCTCGGCAGCAGCAGCAGCAGCTCGGCGGTGGCGTCTGAGAATCCAGCAGGGAAAAGCGTTTTTGTTGTTTTCATGTTGACATTTCAATCAGAAAAACCAAGTGTTAGCTACAGTTCTAAGTGCTAGCTTGGTAGCATTTAGCTCTGATCCAACAGTCGGTCATCAGAGGAAGGTTTTAGGTTTTAGTGGTGCGACGTGGATGGAAGGTTAAAGGTCAGAGTCCGGCTGTGGAGACCACAGATAGATAGATAGATAGATAGATAGATAGATAGATAGATAGATAGATAGATAGATAGATAGATAGAACTTTATTGATCCCCTTGGTAAAAACCTCAGGGGAATTGTTGCGTCTGTTTCAGGTTAAATCGATAAAGGCTGATTAATCAGAGGAGCTTTCTGAAGTTTGAGGTCAGTGGTGAAGATTCGGTGGATGATTAAAACTTGTGTCCATGTTCGAGGTTTGTCAGCTCAGTTATGTCCACACGACTCTAACAAAACATGTGAACAGACTGTTAGTTTGGTTTTATATCATCATCACAAGCGTTTAACAAACAGTCGACCTGCGACGCTGCATCCGCTGCTCAGAGACGAACGGAGGAACAACCATTAAAAGTCTGAAGTCCGTCTTACTAGATTTTGGCTTCCAACTAAGGAGAGGATAAACAGATGAAGTGTTTCCCAGCAGTTGGATCTTTCCAGCTAATAATGAACCACGATGTATCCCACTGCTGTCATCCATCAGGCTGCAGCTCACGGCACGATGTTCATTTTCAGTTTATAAATCAAACTATTCAGTTGATGAACTCTTGTTCCCTCCGGTCCTTCTCCTCATAACCTAACCAGGCGGCCATCCTGGTGTTTCTAAACGGCATGTGGTCGTGACGGATGACGCCCTCCCCTGACCATAGCCCTGCACTGAGCCGTGTTACATGTCATTTTAACACACGAGAAGCATTAATATGACTCACGAAATGCATCTGGAGTGGTGTGTGATTGATTTGAAATCCCATAATATCACAGAACAGAACAGCACAGACATTTTTCTTACCTACAGCCCTGTTGTAATGCATCAGATACACATCAGTCCTAAAGTATTCAGCTACAGCTCATACACTGATCTGTCCTTTTAGTATTTTGACAGCCAGACCTGAAAACTGCAGCAAGACTGTGAGAACCAAATCAGACCTGGTCTGACTCAAATCACAATTAGGTTCAGAGTTAGTGGTTCACGTGAGACCCGTCCAAGTACGAACCGGACCCGACCGCACTCAGCTTCCGGGATCAGGCGTTGTCACAGTGGTGTGGCTACAAGTCCATGTGAGACCTCTAACATAAATGACTGTTTCTATATGTGGCATTTAAATATTCATCATGTTTCCATATGAGAGGTCAGAGGTCCTTCTTATTTATTTGTGCTTAAAATATAGCGACAGGATTTCCACGTCTCATGCCGTCAGGTCTTGTGTTCTGCAACAGGTTTTGTTTTCAGCCACCGCCGCCGCCGATGAGCGCCGGGCAGTAAGCTGATCGTGGATCAGCGCCTCTGGATCCTGTTTCTGAGCCACGCTGAAGAGCAGGATTAGGCCTGTTCATAGGCTTTACTGGGCTTTAATCTTTAATCCAAAACCATAATATACACCGCACCTTCAGCGGCTGTCGCTCATCGCGGCGCAGGATAAAACCATCGCACAAACACTTGGGTGTCAGAGGCCACTCAAACAAAAGCTGTTTGTTTTGAACGCCCCTGATCCCGGCGGCGGCGGCGGCGCTTTAATTGTGTGAGTATGAAGTGAACACACAGATATGAAGCCTGCAGGGATCACCAGAGGTTTTTATGAACACATGCTCGACTCAGGCTCTCGGTTTCTAACTGCTGAGGATACAGAAGTTCGGCTGACGTTAGGATTAGCGCTGAAGTGATGCACGGTGGAACAACGACGTGTCCGTAGCATCGTTCATAACGTACCGACTAACTCAGGAGTCATTAGAGACTCGGCTGATAAAAGCTCAGCAGCTACCGGGCTGAACTGCAGCCGGTGTTTGCACAGAGCAGAGAGGAGACAGAAACAAATCAGCTGCTGTGAAGAGGCAGCTTGACAGCACAACAGAGATAATGAAGACTGATGGGAAGCTAACGACGAGCGTCCACCACGTCGGAGTCACCGCGGCACAATGGGGGGAGGTGACGGAGGTGACGGGCCACTGTTTCCCCGTCGGAGTTTATTGTCAGGAGACAAACTCGGCGACTGGTTGGTAATTAGCAGCCAGATAGAATCAACAACAGGAGAAGACAAACAGCGGCTGGTCTCAGGACAGCTGAGGTGGTGGACAAAGTCATTGCTAACAGCTCGTTAACTCCTCGACCAAAGTCACCTGAACAGCAGCAACAGTCTGAGAAACATCTACGTCCATGCGTTTGTAGCTGGTTGGAGACGGATCGGTCCCTCTGACCCTCCATCAACAAGCTTTTATTTCTATTTCCTGTTCAGTTCATTTTAATCAGCTCTAAGCTGCACGTCGCCCCACTTCCACCAAAACCTGGTCCATATGATCCATATCTGGGAACTTCATCTGACATCAGGGTCTTTACATTCACACCCGATACCGAAACGCATTTATCTGAATGTGTGATCCGATCTCAATATGCAAAACATAGCTGCGAGCAGGAGAGCGAGCACTTCGGCAGGTCACCATGGTAACCCCATGTGTTAAAAGAACTGCTGGAAGCAGATTTAATGTCACTTGACCAAAACTGGTTGTAAAGGATGCACAAGGTGTCGACCTGATGTCAACTTTGGTCGTTTGCTTTGGACAGAAAGACGTACGTCAGGCTCAGGACCTGAAAAGCTAAAAGAACTGCAGGTGAGTAGCTGTATAAACTACACAGAACCTGCATAAAAAAGCTAAATATGGACGCCAAACCCAAGCAGCAGTGGTCTGAGGAGGAGACTCAGTGCTTACTGTGGCCTTCAACTGAAATCCAGCATAAGTTAGAGGAAGCCTCTCGGGACAAACCAACTCCTCAACAAACTGAAGGAACTGAAAACTACAGGGATCAGAAACGGCTACGTATGCAAACAAACTGTCTGTGGCTCTCACCTGGCTTCTTCTGGCTTCTTCTGGCTTCTTCTGGCTTCTTGCTGATGGAAAAGCAAACGGGTTCTGAGGAGGTGCCAGATTTGAACCAACTGAACACCAGCACCAGCGATGAACCAGCACCTGGTTGTTCTTGGTGGAAAAGGGATCAATGAGAAACAGGCAGATGTACCTGATATTTACCTGAAGGCTTCATCAGCACTGTGTGGACTTGTGGCGTTGGATGAATAGACGACAGTCATCTGTTAAAACTGTGCAATCAGGAGTTCAGCTTCAGGACCAAAACTCCTGAATTATATGAGGAAGGTTTGGTGTAACACAGACCTGAATAAACACTGAACACAAAGTTCTGCTGTGTTACAAGAATGTAGCTGCATCAACAGTCACATAACACTGGTAGATTTTATTGTTCATTCTTTTCATTAAAAACTCACCGTCTGCTGACAGTTTAATAATTTTAAGTTTCGTTTTTTCTATTTTTTTCTTTCTTTTTTTCTTAGAATTTTTTCTTGACATTATTACAAGTATAAATAAATATCAAAATAATGTGGCAATATAAATCAAGAATGAATCCATAAAAGAAAAAGCTAATAAAAGTAGAAATATGAAGACAAATAAATAAAATAATAAAAACAATTATATATTTTTTATTTTTTTATTGTTTATTTATTTTTATGTATTTATTTTTTCATCTAAAAAATACATTTTTATGATTATTTTAATTTATTTTTTAATTACTTTTTCTTTTTGTTTTGTTTTTTAATGTCACTTTAAAAGCGAAGGAAATAACAACATTCCTGCTGCACACATTTTTTCTGCACATATTTTCTTTTGCTTTTGAAGCAACATTATAAAAGTAATTAACAGAAAATAAATTTTAAAAATGAAAATAAAATGAAACAAATAATAAAAAATTAAAAGATAAATAATAAATAAAAATAAATAACAAACAAATTAAAACAATAAAATAATTGTAAAAAATAATTATTATTTTATTATTGTATTTATTTGTCTTTATATTTATACCTTTATTAGCCTTTTCTTTCATGGATTCATTTTTCATTCATATATATATATATTCCATTTTTATTTTATTATCTTTTTATGATTTGTTGTTGTAATTTGGCGCTCTCACTGCTCCATATTTATCTGCAGATTGTCATAAAATCTCGGCCTCATTCGCCTCCTTCTTTCTCTTTACTTTGAAACGTACACCTGCTCAGTATTTGTTATTCAGATGGTTTCTACTATTATAGGGATAATACACATAAAGTATACATGAAAGGTGGACAGAGATGCTGTTTGCTGGATCACTTCCCTTCATTTTTTTTTTCATTCTTCTGACTCTCAGACGGCAGCAGCGCTTCAAACCCAGTTCACCACGATGACATCACTCCATCTCCTCCGTCAGCTCCTCTCTCTGTGATCATCAAAGCCTGCTGCCGCCTCCACCTCCCTGCTCTCTCCTCTGGGAGGAGGCCGGGGACTCTCCCAGCCTGCCTCTGTGCTGCCAGCGCCGGGTTAATAGGTGTTCAACCCTCCTATTATCCACGAGTGTTTGTGAATTACCAGCCCACTGATGTTTACCACTGATATCATATATATGCTAATGCCGGTGCTTAATTGGAGAGGAGGGGCCGGCGGGTGGGAGGGCACGGGGTTGCGATCAAGTGTAAAATTGATTTGTGAGGGCTGATATTTGATCGACGGCGGGGGCTGCAGGCGGCTAGCGGCCTGCACAGGAGCATACCTGCCGTCCCACTCTGGTGTGGACGTTCCTCACATCCTGAGAGACGGGGATCTCCACGTAGGTTGGAGGGATTAATCGCTCCCACTTTGCATAATTAAGCAGGCTTCTAGTATTTAGCGACGATTGTTTCCCTGGGTTCTCACTCGTATTAATTAGTAATGGGGAGCAGTTGAATTTGCCAGTTGAGGGAATCCCCCGATCGAATGTTGTTAATTACTGTGAAACGATAGCCACCGGAGAGCCGAGAGAGGTCGGCTGAGTGTCAAAAAACTCAAAATAAAAAGAACAGACAGGACGTGTTTACAGACATGATGACAAATGCACCCAATAGTGTAAAAATACTTAATTAGTACATAAAAATACTGCAGAATACACAAGTATAAGTAATAATTCAGATGTTAAAGTGGTGAAGCCTAAAAATGGCCTCCTGTCAAGACTTTAATGTGAAATTAAAATTATGATGTCATTGGTTCAC
>NW_007577762.1:1246132-1266666 GCF_000690725.1 Stegastes partitus
TCTGTTTTATTTGCTTTCATTGTTCTGTGTGTGTGTGTGTGTGTGTGTGTGTGTGTGTGTGTGTAAAGCTCTATAAAGGTGCATTTTAATATGAGTCTGTTCCAGAGGTTTGGTTCTTAAACTTTTTGAGCTACGACCCCCAAAATAATATCAGTTTGTGTTCGTTTGATTGTCTAATTTATCCTGAGTAATAACGTTCATGCATAAATGTGTTATAATTAACGTGTTAATTCCACAGATTCATCTCTTTACATTAACGTGATCCTTTTAAATTAATGAATTTAATTTATTTCAAACAAATGAATGGAAAAAAAATTATAAAAACAAAAGAAAATTATTTTTGAAAAAGAGCAAAAAAGAAAAAAATATATAATCAAATCATGACATGAACAAGTCTGAAAAAGGAGTGGGAAGAAGCCCTGACACACATTTATTTGATGAATGCAGGCTTCTTTTTTTTAAATTTTCTTTTTAACAATGATCTGGTGACCCCCTGAAATTATCTTGGGACCCCCGTGAGGGTCCCGACCCCCAGTTTGAGAACCACTGGTCTAAACAAACGTGTGTTCAGTCCAATGTAACGGCTTTCTACCAAAGTCCTACATAAAAGCACAGCTTAAATATCAGAATCAGTTTCAGGGTTTTTCTGTATGATGGAGTCGTAGAACAGAGTCGTGGGTTCTCGTGTGTTCTTCAGAACCAGCTTCAGGATGAAGGCCACTCATCTGTTCTTCTCCAACCAGCTGCTGCCACCTCACTGAAACCTCTCCTGAAGACTTTGAGGAGATTATCAGCCAAACATCTCAACAATGTGACTCACAAACGTCTCCTGTGAGTCCAAGTCCTCTTTCAGCAGAATCAAACTGAACATCACAAGTTTTCCTCGTCTCCGGTCGTCAGGACCCGACTGCAGGCCTCCACGTGTGAATCCAGCGCGCCGAGACAAATATGTTTTCCTTTGATAAGTTGAATTTCACTTCTGCTGCCAGCCGCCCGCTCGCTCATTGTGGCTCCAGCTGAAGGTTTTAAGCCTCCGTACGTGAGCCGCATGGCTAAACGTCTGCTGGCTTTGAAACAAACAGCCCGCGAACGCTTTAAGTATATTATCGGCCAAGTTCTTTTAGGAACGTATTGCTAAAGGAGCTTACCATTTAATTAATGTAACTTCAGCGAGATTACACCCGGCCCGGCCTTGTAAGCGGAGGCAGAGTCTTATTGACCTCCTATGCAAGAGCTTAAAGACACAAGAATGGCGTTTTTACTCAACTTTGATGGGATAACTCGTATAATCTTTCACAGGAACGGGAGGAATAAAGTGTTTTAAGCATAATACCCTCCCAAAGTGTGAGTGGGCCCGGGTGACACTCAAGTGGCTCGCCGTGGCACTTCATGTTGTCAACCTTGACTTTTTTAAAGTATTTTTTCCAGCAGAATTGACGGAAACTCAAGTTTAGAAGCTGCAACACGGACAGAAAGCGGACACGGGCGTGAACGGGAGGTTTTAAACAGAACAGAGGAAAAAAAGAGTCGATCTGAGGACGGATGACATCATAACCCTCCAACTACGATTTACCTGAGATTTATTCATTATAAGCATTATTTAAATATGTTTTTTAAATGTTCTAATGATATAATTATTAATTATATTAAAAATTACATAGATTCCTGTGATACCCCTGGATGATAAAACGATTCTGTAACGCTATTAATAAGCACATACGTGGTATTAACGGACTCAAAACAGGCTAAAATATGTCCTGAGTTTTAAATTAAACTGCCAGAAAATTAAAAAACATGACGAATAAATGGATTGATAAAAATAGTCTCATTCTCTAACCATCTACAAGCATCTTAAACTTAAAAATGATGTAATTTTAGGTCACGTGAGTAAAAATAAGAATAAAAACTCTCATGTTTGGTTGTGTTTTGATGCACTTTGTTATCCTCTTGTTCACTTTTCCGTCCCAGATGTTCCTGACCCCCCTCCAGCCCCCTCTTCTCTTTCTCTGTCTTTTTTTTTTTTTTCAGTTTTCGGTGTCGCCCTTTCAAACATTCTTGAACAGGGGGATAAAGGGGACGGAGGGGGAGGATTGGGGGAGATTAGGCTACGGGATCCTCCAGGCATTGTCTGAGAATCTGCAGATAAAAAAAAAAAAAAAAAAGCATTGGTTTGGTTTTTTGATTTGGTGGGATGGGGGCAGGGATGGAGGGAGGAGTTAGCAGATCTGGGGGCAGGTGGTGGTTGTTTGTTGGGTGGTGGCTGTTTGTTGGGTGGTGGCTGTTTGGGGCTTTCACAATAAAAGGATGTTTGGTGGAGACGTTTGGAGGAGTTTCCTCTTTTTATTTAATCTGTGGCGTTTTGTGTGACAGTGAAGGATTTTCTGAAAGTATAATCCCTCATTCCCCTCATTTATTATTATTATTATTAATAATAATAATAATAATAATAATAATAATAATAATAATAACTGTGCCTCCTCCTTTTAGTTGGATTATTTCCTGCTAACTTTCTTTCTTAAATCCGGCGTTCACACGTTGGTCATTCAGCCTCATTATTCCTTGTAGTCTCTTCTTACAGAGCTGTTATTTTATCTCCATTGTGGGAAATATTTGCTTTCTTGCGGAGATAAGATAAGAGGATTAATATCCTTCTGATGCTACAACCATGAGCTTAGCTTAGCATAACGACTGGAAACAAGGGGCTAGCCTCCACAACGGGAACCAGATCCACACATCAGCCTCTCTGGAGCTGATTAACATGTTGGACCAGAGCTGTTAACGGGGACACGCGTGTTTATACGGTTCACAATAAGACCATGAATTCCTCATCATGAAGGAATGATCCCAGGTTTGTCCCATCGTTGAACATTTAATGCCTCCTCAGTTAGTGGCTGTTCATCTATATTCATGTTTGTTAATGTGCTACATCAGTCTGCAGGAAAAAAAAAACACATTAAAGTAAATATCACACACATGTAATGCAGTAAAAGTGTAAAAAAAAAATAAAAATCAAACACAGAATAGGGGTGTATGATACAGGAAGTGTGTTTGTTTATGTGCACATTTAATGCAGATGTGAAGCTGATTTTAATTTGATTTTAAACTGCAGTCACTGCACATTTTGTTTTTTATATTTCTTTATTTTTGCTTATTTATCTGTATTTAACTTTATCTTTGTGCTGCTCCTCTGGGGGATGAATAAAGTATTTTTACTCTGTTAAACACCTTCAACCTCAGAAATAAATAAACGAGCTCGTGATTTAAAAACTTGTTTTCTGTATTTAATTTGTCTCAAATCAAACGATTCACTTGAAGTTCAGACGGCTGCGTATTGATGAACCTTTAAACGCTGCTCAGAGGCCGGAGACAGACGGCTCATGATGAGCTTTCTACAGCAGTGGTTCTCAAACTGGGGGTCGGGACCCCCATGGAGGTCCCAAGATAATTTCAGGGGGTCGTCAAAAAATTAAAATAAAGTCTACGTTTGTCAGATAAATGTGTATCAGGGCTGTCAGAATAAAAGTGGACACTTCTTCCCACTCCTAATATTATGATTTGATTATGTGACATTAGTGTTATTATTATTTTGCTCTTTTTTAAATGATTTTCTTTTTATTTTATTTTTTTTCACATTTCATTTGTTCAAAATAAACTCAATTGATTAATTCGAAAGAAAAATAATAATGTAAAGAGATGAATTAATCTGTGGAATGAACACGTTCATGTTTAACCCATTCATGCATTAAACTTATAACTCATGAGATGTTAAAAATTAAAATTGGGAGGAAACACAAACTGATGTTTTCTTGGGGGTCGTGGCTCAAAAAGTTTGAGAACCTCTGATCTAGAGCTTCACTGCGTTTTGTTTCTCATCAGAAAGTATTTCAGAGACGCCCTCCATGTGTGTTAAAAAGATGCATAAAAATCTAAACACTCGTGTGTTTGTTTTCTTGAAAGAAGTCGCCGCCCTGTGTAGTTAAAGAGCTGCTTCCAAGACGTCCATCCTTAGTGTATGTTCACACCTCATGCTCAGCTTTTAGAAAATTGAAGAAGCTTCTGCACACACAGCATTTTGCAGAGTAAAGCTCCAACATCCAGGAGAGCACAAAGGGAAGCTCTCACCAGGCTGCGTGGTCTTCAGAGTCTGATTCAGAGTTTAAATGTTCACAGAAACCTACAATAAATCTGCATTCGCTCCTTCTTAAATCCGACACCAGATCCGATCACCTGCGAGAGCTCCTCTTGTGTTGTTTCAGGCCCGATGCATCAGCAGGTGGTTATCAGCTGCTTCCCAGCATCCCGCTCCCATTCAGATGCTCATATCAGTTAATTAGCACCGAGTGAATGTCTCCCAATAATCTGCCTCCATTCACGTGCTAAAGCGGCCGAGCCTTTACTTAAGTAGTTGTGTTTTCCTGTTTTGTCTTTAATGCCTCTCGGTGACTAAACATCCACATGCCAGAGGATTGTGATGCAGCCGACGAACCGGGAAGGAATTCCTGCTTTCAGTGAAACCTCTGCTCGTTGTTTTTCATTTCTCGTGTTCTTGTGGGTTTAAAGTTGACAGAAGTGTGACGTCCTTCCGTCCTCGTGCTGCTTCTGGACAGCACAGCTAACACAGAAACAGTCGACATTCATTACATTTCATTTAGTTTTTATTTAATTTGAATTATTTCAACATTTATTTTTTTTTACTGATGAGCTGAAATCTTCCTCCCGGACTCGTTGGCCTCAGATTCCCCCCTCGTCCTCATGGAGTTAGTTCAGCCATTAGCCCAGCAGATTGATTCATTACGCTAATGTGAGTCTAACCCTGTTGGCCCTGTTGAAATGCGTGCAATATGACACTCCTCAAATTTGTTCTAACACATGCCCTGGGGAGCCAAACAGAGCCGCCGCTAATGGGGGAGGTGGAGCCAATTATGCAGAGAAGAGCCGACTGTCAACAGATATTAGGATGATATCTGCTGCTCTGGGTGCTATCAGCCGGGCCGGCCTCCTCACACAGGACACCACCACGGGCCTGCTCCATAGATAGATAGATAGATAGATAGATAGATAGATAGATAGATAGATAGATATATAGATATATAGATAGATAGATAGATAGATAGATAGATTCATATATTATTTATATACACCACAGGTCTACACCCATGTTGGTGTCAGTGTTCTGAGCTGATTCTGGACTGGCTGCAACGTGCTGAATCCAAACATGACTCTGGTTTTGCTCAACGAGGTCAAACTTTAGATTTGATGAAACACACAGTTTATTAAATGTTTACGCTCATCAACTTGTGGATCATTCAGCTCATGAAAAGGATTAGAAAATGACATTTTTCCTCTAAAATCTGATTTCATGTGAGAAATATTAAAATAAATCAATGTCAACAAATGTGATCGATTTAGTGGTAAAATAGATTTTTTTAAAAATCGAGTTGGTGTAAAAACCCGACCTGATGCAGAGAAGCAGACGTCATGTTTGGATTCAGCACCGCACAAATGTCTTAAATCAGTTAGAAAATCCTAGACAGCTTCAAAACAGTATTTTTTTGTAACCCAGTGTTATCGACAGTTATTTTTATTTTTAATCTCTTTTATATTCTGTTATTTTAATTCTGTTTATATTCAGATCTTTTTTCACCTTGCACTACTTTTATCTCTCTCTCTCTCTCTCTCTATATATATATATATATTTATAGCTTACGGTACTTATTAACGTTTTACTGCCTCACGAGTTTCAGTTCTGTGTACCCGGTTGCTGAGCAACAGCCAGATTCACGCTCTTGTGTGTTTGTGCAACAACAATAAAGAAAGTTCTTGCAGTGGGAATAAAGGGTTTTTTATAGATGTCTTTATTATTTATTATTGTTACTACGTCTGCCTGATGGACGTAGCTGGAAGGACATATATTAATATTTATTATTAGTATTTAATCAACTCCAGTTTTTCTTCTTTTTTTAAAAATAAAAAGTCACATTGAAGGAATTTTCTCTTTTTGAACTCTTGCCTGTCATAAAGTCCATACGTGTTCACATTTTAATTCATTTATACCTTTTTAGAACTTCCTCACTGAACAAGATGATGTCATATTGACACGTATTATGTTTTATATTCACTTCAGTTCATATTACATATATATCATATATATATATCACATGTGCCACAAACGTAAAGTTTCTCACATTTAAACATTTCTCATGTGGGTTTTGAACATGTTGTGTTGTGTTCCTCATTTTAAAGACCTGAATTTTGCATTTGAAGGTGCAACAAACAAATCTGAAGGCCAGCACTCCAGCAAAGAGGATTCTTCACGTCCAACTCATACAGCATGTTGCTCTAACATTAAACAACTGGACTGGATGTGAACTGCAGATCTCTGTCATTTAGATTTTTTTAAAAATCAGGATTTCATACATTCACGGTGGTATTTTTCCAGGAGCAATGAAACAGCACAAGACGGCATTTCCACACATGTTGCTGCCCTGCCATGTCAGCAGAAGTCACGTTGTCACTCCGTACACAAGCACCATATAAAACTCTACAGCAACAGGTCAGGTAGAGACTGAGTTCATTTGAGCAAAGAAGACAGCGTCCAACCAGCGGCTGACTGAAGCAGGCCGACCCACCCACTGTAGAACAACCGAGTCGAGGTCAAAGTCAGAAGAGAACCTGCAACATAAAGCAAAATACAAATAAAGCAAACTGAAGACCAGCTTCTTGCTTCAGCTGCTGTAACTCAGCTCTACCTGCAGATATCACCTGACTGCTCGTGTTTTTGTCACATCTGGCCCCGACAAACATAAGAACAACTGAATCAACATCACAGAACCACATCACATGGACTTCGTAGTCATGTGCCGACTCAGGGAACGGAGTGTTTGGCTGCAGGCTGGTGCTCACATCCCACCAAGTGACTGGAAAACAGATAACGAGAGGAAAAGCATCCGAGCAGACGGCAGCTGTTTCACTCCAGAGAAGGAGTCGCCGATACGCCTCCATCGTGACAAGAGGATATGAAACGTGGAGATGACCCTTGGGTCTGAGCTAAACCACACGTTGCTCTTCATACATCCAGCTTCTATCTTCTATCTGCAGAGAGCAGGCTGGAGATAAGGCCTGCTCTGGTGGATGTGGGGGTCTTTATTTACCTGTGGCTGAAGGGCTTTCAGCTCCCTGCAGGCTTTACATTGTGCCCCCCCTCCACTGCTCCGTCAACACTCATCCCAAACAAGTCAACGTGCACGAGAGCCTGAGGAACATATGGCCAACCGCTGCTCGTGCACGCGCTCACGCTAACAATGCTAGCACGCAACATGAGCTGGCATGCAGATCAGCAGTTAGTGTGTATAAGATATCGTGTATTCTCGTCATTATTCCCTCCCTAAAGGACATTAAAAAATCACTGCAAATATCTGGTGGCATTTCTCCACACAGACTGGTTTCCTGCTGTGGTTTTTAGCTTCAACAGGAGGAGGCAGTGGATTCATTGTGAGGTGAGTTAATTCTCACTCGGTGCTCTGAAAGGACAAATATCAGATATAAACACTGAATCTGAGAATAAAATGACTTAAAACTAGTGAAATGTTCTGTCCATGCAGCAAGCACAAGACTTTTAATGCTCAATTTAAGATTTTACTGTAAAATCAAGGACTAAAAATGAGTAAATAACTTTTAAAACGAGCCAAATTATCTGTCGTGCCTAAAAATAAGAGTTTAAATCTTGTCAAGTCCCAGATTATTTGCAGCAGCAGGATGTCTGTGGAGCCGAGTCGATATAAAGCAGAGGAACACGTCAGCGTCTGGACAACATATTAATATTAATATTAATTCAATATCACACAGCTTCATATGATCAGATTCAGATTTATTGTCACTGCAACGAGTACAACGACAAGTCAGGTGCAAAAAAAATTATAAAAACTTTGTAAACAAGGTAATATAAATAAAACTTTATATAAAGATGAAATTAAATAAAAAGCACAAGCACGGTGGGTATTGCACAGAGGTAGTGGCAGCTGTATATTTACAATATATTTTCACTTATTAGGATAAAGAGGCGTTTATGTTTCAGTCTGTTAGTCCGACTGATTTGCTGACAGTCAGGACATGTAGAATAAATCCAGACTTGTCCTCTGAATTTTGAGGCGTTTAAGATATTTTTAAGATCATTAAAAAAACTTTATTGTAAAATCAATTACAAACACGCTGAATAACGATAAAGAGCAGCTTCATGTTCAGCTTATTGTATGCTTAGCAGTTAAAATAAATGGAAATTTTCGTGTTTTAATTACATTTACTGTCCTTTTAGAGTTTTATTCGGTCACATTAAAGTGAAAACATAATTGTTGGTTTTTTTTCTTCTTTACTTCCTGAGAGGGTTTCTGATGCAGAAGCTCTCAGTTATTTGTATTTTCTCTTCACTTTCTTTCACTGGGAGAACACTCTGAGCTGTAAACACCTCACAACAAAACAACAAAACAACAAAACCAACATTTCTTTAGCTTAAAATAAGTTTCTCATTCTCTAAAATGATCAAACTGTCGTACCTTCACATGATCACACTGATGTTTTTATTCCATTTCTACGATATGCGACATGCTGTCAGACATCAAGTCTGTTTGTAGTTTTTATAATATTCATATCACTGCTTGTTCATACATGTGCTGCATTACTTTTTTATAAAATCATGTTTTTTAGTCACATGATTGCAGCAAAGCGTTGTGCACATTTCACTGCTCTAATATGAAAAACTGCAGCCGTGATGTTTACTGTGATGAATTCACAGTTCAATGAGACCTCCAGTGTGTCGTCTGTGCTCCACATCAAACTCAGATCACTACAGCGCTTATTCAAGGCTTCATCGTGGTCAAACTCAGGAGGCAACGACCACCAAACTCTGCTGAGCAGCAGGTGAACCACTTCAGCAGGTGAGCCCGTCTCCTCAGAGGCTCCGCCCTCTTCCAACATCTTTGGCCAAACATCTCCTGCCCTGTTTTTTCTTTTCCGTGAACGAGGATGGGGGAGGAAAGAGAGTCAGTGTCCATATTGTGGTACATCTGCTGTTTTCGGAGGCGTAGCGAGGCCTGGCCGCCACGCCACGCAGGTGCTGCTCCTTCCCCCCTGAAGGCCACATTCTTCTATAGCCATGTGCTGCCTGAGCAAACGGCGCTTCTGAGCGGGCTTGTCCCACCGCTGACTGGCCACTGCCCTGGCAACATGCATTGTTGCTCTATGCAAATCCGCTCACACTGGGACAGAGGCTCTGGGAGGGGGTATCCTGAGCTCAGGAGCCGGGATAGAGAACGGAGGCCGGCCAATAAATGAAAGTTTGCCTTAAATCCTCGGGATAATAGAGGCAGAGGTTGGGGCCGAGCCTCGAAGCCGAGATAAACAGAGGGATTACTCCTCGGTTTTGCATCACTCACTCTCCTCTGGGTGGCCCTTAACCGTCAGGAAAGCAAAGAGGGGAGAGGGGGTGGCGAGAGAAGAAAAAACGTTTAACGCATGGACATTCACACAGCACATAGGGGGAAAGCAGTGAGCCTAATTCCATCAAAGACGGAGAAATTAGCAATTAATTTATTCCAACCTTCCCGCCCCTGCTCCTTTTCTATTTTCAGCCCAATTGTTGGTTAGTTCTGCAACATCTGGTCCAGAACAGTCAGCGCGCCTGATGACGGATGCACCCTCCATTAAAGTAGAATGGCAGAGAAAATCTTCCCTTTTTCATTCATTTCTTGTCCGTGGGAGATTAGTTTGGTACGATGCAAAGTAATCATTAAAAATGTTGCTCTTTTTGCAGGCCATGCATATCCACCGCGGGCAGAGCCTTTATTTGCAATTGTAATTTAAAGAATAATTAAAGAAGTTAAATGATTCTGTAAATGTAGAACAACTTGAGTCTTTGTGCTCAAGGGTGCATGAACCTGCGCCTTATGGCTGGTTGCTCTGATAAACTCGGTAATGAAAGAATGTAGCGCCGCGCTAATGACAAATTTTGAAGTGTTTTGGATTTGCTCGCTCCCCCGTCTTCAGCTCGCTCTCATGACTAACTTTAATCTGGGCGGGCGCCGGGGAACAGGAGCCCGCAAAGAGAAAGGGTTTGAACCAAAAAGTCGATTGAACGATTGGCCGGTGTACCTCGTTTAATCAATTAGAGGAAAAGAAAATGACAAAAGCAAGATGCAAACATTTGAAGCAGCAGAATATCAAGGTGATATGTGGACAGCGAGTCGAACAAAACACATGTAAAGCAGCAGCTGCTACTTCTGATTTATCCAAACGCTATTTTCTTAAACATTTGGTCTGCAAAAAGGTTAAAAAAAAAAATGGCTTCAGATTGCTCGTTGTTGATCAACAGTCCACCGTAAAACACAAAAAACCATCAAGTGTCGCCTAAAAAAGGGATTAATATGAATTTATTCTTAATTTACTAAAAAAATTAGTCCCCAAAATATCTTAAATTCATCATTTAAATCTGGGAAAATGTTGTAATATCTCTCTTTGTGCAGATATTAAAAACTAGTGACACGCTTCTATCAGTTTTACAGTTTCAATGATCAGTTTCTTTCAGTTTTTTGTTTTCAAATCAAAAAATCTACAGACGTGTGTTGACTTTATTGCATTTAAAAATCTCTGAGGAGTAATTGCATCCGTGTGAGCCGAAGCTCGGATCACGTTACAAGAGAAAACCTTCGACTGGGCGCCTACGAACCAAACCTCTGACTGCTGCTTTGTTCGCTATAAAGTGGTGACGGAACAGAAATAAACCGATATCAGCGAGCTGCTGCTGCTGCACCACCACCGGCAGCTTATACACACACACACACACACACACACACACACACACACACAACACGCCAGCTCTGGTGGAAATGAGCTGTTGACATTATTTAGGGTCATTGTCCACGATAGCAGGGCCAACTGCTGGGATTTAGCAGATAAACCCTCTTCCACTGAGGCCTCCGTCCATTACACATTTCACTACATCAGTTAGCCACTTAATGTTGCCTGGTTTTAATCTTCTGCCAGAAAAAGGTAGCACGGGTTTGTAATAAATTTAACAAACCGTCACTACAGTCGAGAAGGCGGTCGTCTCTAAAAACCTCCCCGAGCAGGAGGTGAGCGGCGGCGGCGTCCCGTGGAGGTGACCTTGACGGTTGTTGTGGGCGCCTCCGAGGCGTCACCGTGGGTAACTAGAGCTGAAGCACAGGCCTGGAGGAGTGAAAAACATATAACTCCATCAGTACTTTTTAGCAACAGAGGCATCTATTGACTTATGTGTTTGTTCATTTGGACGGGACGGTGCGCATTAATGAGCTCAGGTCGCAGGAAATATGTTGGATTTAGCTCAAGGCTAATTTCCATCAGAGTGACACAAACATATAAAAGAGTACAGCCTGTATTTTGCTGTAAAATAATGCACATCTACATGGACAACAAGCCAACAAACATCATTAAATCGCAGCTAAATCTGACATTTCTGGGATGAAGCTGACGTGAAGGATCTAAACCTCTGAGTTAAAGCTAAAGAGACGATCAGTAAATACTTTATATATGTGCAAGATTTTAACCAACCATAGTGCAACATCACCTCGCTGCTACGCAGATATTTAGTGCTAAACACAACTAATTGTGGCTTTTCTACTCTAATGACATTTATATTGCTGTATTTTTACTGATATTTTGCTCTTGTTTTATTACGCTTATTATTTACGAGGCTTTTTCTTTAAAAAAATAAAATTAAAAAGCAGGACCTGAGTACTATTTTCGTACCACACACGTGTGAATGTGAGCTGGACGGGCAAATACAGTTCCTTGAAACGTTGAAGCTTTGTGGTCGCTGCAGGTTAGCAGTTTCAGCTTTAGCCAGAAAAAAGTTCTGAAAGTGGAGATAGAAGACACTGGAGGAGTGAAGCCTGCCTGTACAGAAACTTAAATATCACGACCAAACACACATCCTAACGCAGCTCAGAGAAAACACTACTACATTACTTAAAAATGAATCATTTTAACATTTGATAGCGAGACTAAATGTGTTTTGCTCGTATTCCCTCCTTTAATTAAAAAAAAAAAGAAAATTTCCAACATCCACATTGTTGTTTAACCAGGACAAACTTAACATTTAAAGTACAGGATGACACATTACATTTACAGTTGAATTAAAATAATCTGACTATTTTCAGCTCAAGAAACCTTTAATTTCCAAATAAAAATATCAATATTGTCCTTTTTAAATTATGTTTAGTCCAAATCTTGAGCTTGAATTCTGCCAAGTCAGAATGCAAATATAAATATGTGGAAATGAACTTTTGATTTGACAAGATGTGACGTCAGAATCTGTCGGAGGCGACAAACAGCCTGACCACATATAACAAGGTTCTCCAGAGCAGCCGGAGGCCAAAACCCAGAAACATTTTGATCTCTGAAGAACAAAACGGTTCCCTTCACTGATGAGCGCTTCCTATTTTACTGCATTTTTCTGTCTGTCTCATTCACCACAGCGGTGGCTAATACTTGTGCTAACACCACATCATCATAGAGGCAGATATGAGTCTAACTGTGGATTTGACTGGTCAGACTGATGTTATAAATGTCTGGAATGAAAAAGTTCTGAGAAGTCTCATAACTAATTGCAATGACCTTTATTGATATCAGTCATTTTAATTCCAGATTTAAATGTTAAAACATCTTAACCACAAGAGGCCACATGTTGTTCTTTCTTTGAGGCCATTAGCTCATGAAGCTAACACAAGCTGCTAACACATCTACACGACATCCAGACAACTGTCGGAGAGAAAGAACTTCCCTCCGACCCAAACTTCAACATTTCCGTCTAAACTGGGTTCAGTTTGGGAAGTAAATCTCTACTTCGCTGCCAACAGCAGCCATTTTGTTACGCTAGAAAATGTTGTGTTTTTGTTTTGCACGCGGCTCCTTCCAGGTTCAGAACAAATAATCCATCGAGTCTCGTTGTCACTTTTATTTTGACGAGTCCGGGACAGTGATGATATTGTCTTTTCCCATGATCCTCTTGGCAACGTCCCGCCTCGGAAAGCAGCCCGACGTGACAAAAAAAAAAAAATCTTGAAAGAACATAAAGGCACAAAGAGGCGGAGGGCGCAGCGGCGGAGGCAGCCGGCTCGGGCCCGGCAGAGAGCTGGGCCTCGCCATACAGCCGGGCCACTCCAATTCTGAGCGAATGCTAATGAGATTGCTCTGATCCCTCCGGTGCTTCCCATGTTTTCAACACCTTCAAGGACCACATGGCGCTCGCAGCATAAAGACAACTAAATGAGAAATCTGAACGTTTTTTTGTGACGCCGGGGGCCTCTTCGCTTTTCAACCTGGCCGCCCATTCAGCGCACCTCCCCGAAGAGAAAAGATAAGAAAGAGGGTGCTGCGGGGGGCGCGGATGAGTAAACTTTTCAGGAAAATGGCATATTTGTGAACCTGAAGTAATAATCAATTTATGGCCACACAAGGGCGAAGCCTTTGACGGGGGAAGAATCGCGGGTTGGGACGGCTGAAAAGCAAAGGGGGAGAGAAAGGGACGGGAGATGCTCAAATTTGGAGGCTGTTTCTCACAACCGCTGTAATGAGATCACTAACATCTTGAGCCGGCCTCCACTATAGCCGCCGAACAACAGGCTCCCAGATGAAAGGTGAATGGGCCCGGGTTCCCGCTGGCTGGTTCAGAAGCACTTTAATAGCACGGCGCCCTGTGTAAGGTTCCTGGGCAGTAGCTCATATTAGCGGCGAGCCACACTGCTTAATAGGATGATGCCTTTTGGCTTTTGTCATGAGATGATTAAGGGCTTCATTGTCACCGGTGCCTGTTGAGCACAAGGCACTAGAATCCACTCTGACTGGCTTATTGTCTGAGTCTATGCGGTAGAAAAGGGGCCTTTTGATGAGAACACCTCTCAGGGATCCATCAGGTGAGCTCCGCTTTGGAGTCTCGCATCTACGCCTCCTTCAGGATATCTCCAGTGCTTTGTTTTCCTCTAAAGACCCTTGAATCCGTCATCATGTCCGGACAAAGGCAAACGCTGGAGAGGGGAGCAGCACGGAGATAAAAGCTGATCCTCAGATAAATAAAATATGAATTTAGCTCACGTTAACTGGTTTTTAAGGAGGAACCTGCTTGTTCGAGTTGCTTCTTTTATGACCGTTTTAAATGTTTAAAATAAATCCAACTGATCTTTAGACAGTCAGTAAAAGAGAACAAATGAAATCACATAAAAGGCAGACTCATCTTCTCCTTTTACCAAAGATTTAGTCGATCACTTGTTGGGATGAATCATTTTTGCTGCGACAAAGCGGGTCGCTCGGACTCGGTCAGTCGAAAACATCGGTCAGCTTCAGCGCGACCCCTCGGCGCAGATATCAGTGAAAAGGCATTAAATGAGCTCTTTTTATGTTTTAAATAAAAGGACGATCGTGTGTTATGCGATCGCCACAGTTTGCTGCGGAGGGACGGCGGCCGAGCAGGATGGATGTTGGCCAGACTGACGTTAAACAGAGAATGCACTATGTCCATTTTTTGCAATCAATGCAGGTCCTTTCAATCAGGAGAGCTTTATACTCGGGATTAGTTTTGGTGACTTAAGAAGCTAGACTACCTCCGTACCCCCACCATCTGCAACCCCCTCCGCCCTCCTTCAACCCCCTCCGAACCCCCCTCACAAAAATAGCACAAGGATACTGCCAGCCTTTTCACTCCCTCCTAACAAGGCAGCTCCAAAGCACAGGCCCACTCCAAGTAATTAAATCAATCCCTTTGTGTTCCCCAATATTCCCCTTCAGTGGGTGACTGCCCAAGATCTGATTATGGCTCTTCATGCATATTCAGACCGAAGCTACAACTTGTCTAGAACAACCTCTTACTTTTTATACTCGCGCCGTGAGCAGTCAACACGCACCGATTCTTTAACTGCTAAAACTTTATTTTCATATACATCCCTCCAGATCCACTGTTTGCTCCGTCAGGACGGCGAAACGAAGAGCGGCGCCTCACTCCGGAGGCTCAGGCATGTTTAAGAGAAAGCCGTAAGATGAGGAGAAGTTAGGGTCGGAGCCCGAAAGACAAATTGGATTAGCAAGTATTGGATTAAAGGTAAAACGGAGGGATAACAAACAAGAAAAGCTGCCTGTGATCACAGGGTTTAATATATTTCTTTTCCTCTCAGATCCCTTTCTTCTCTCCCTCCCCCTTTTTCTTTCTTTCTTTCTTTTCGAGTAAAGATCCCAGGCTTAAGACAGACTTATTAAAACTGGGATTAATTTGTAATGCTCCCCTAACCCTCGGGGTCAACCAAAGATTTGTTATCTAAAGCAAACAGGAAAAAATGTACTATAACAACACGACGAGGGCGTTAAAGCCGTGTCTGTGGGGCTTCTGGGAGATTTCAGCTTTGTGTGAAGAGCTGTTATCCCTGCCATATTTATTTGAGCAACACTTTTAGGACAATCTGGATGTGGATAAATACAATAATTGCACTAAATCTTTACGAAAACTGAGCTTTTTATTACAGCAATAAAACTCAGTGCTGACATATTTTTGATATCTTTAATCCTGATAACCAAAGTGGACAATTAAATAGAAACCGCTTCTCTTTTATTCAGAAAACGTCCTGTTTAATCAGCCTGAGAGGTAGCTGACCGCGCTGAGCGAGCGGGCCACTCTCATTAGCCTTATCTTTTTAATGTCGCTCTGGTTCCGATTGCGATCTTAATCTTATTTGGTTATGAAGGCTTTGTTCACTCCGACAAGTACGAAGATCTTTGGGGAGCAAATCCAGCGCCTCCACACACACAAAAACATCAGCTCCTTGTTTCCTGCGGTGGGTTTTGGGTTCGTTCCTCAGAGGTCGCGGTTCACGGGACCGAGCTGACCGGCCTCAGAGCCGAGTGGCCTGAATCTCTTGGCCGGTTGCCTGTTCTTGTTTTGCTCCAGTCTTTGTTTCCGTCTTCCACTGTGTGTCTAACTGGGTCACTACTGGACCACAGATCCCACAAAATATGATGCAGCTGAAACATCTGTTCAAATGAATGTTTATATACAAAGATTTTAGCATTAATTAAATCTTTGGCATGAAAATACGCTGCTCAAAAAAATAAAGGGAACACCTAAACAAGACGATGCAACTCCAAGTCAGTCACATTTCTGTGAGACCAACCTGTCCAGGTAGGAAGCAGCACTGACTGTGAATCAGTTCCACCTGCTGTTGTGCAGATGGAGCAGACAGCAGGTGGAGATGAGAGGCAGGTAGCAGGACAACCCCTATAAAGGAGAGCTTCTGCAGGTGGTGACCACAGACCATGTCTCTGTTCTCGTCCTTTCTGGCTGATGTTTTGGTCACGTCTGCATCTTGTCAGTGCTCTCAGCCCTGGAGGCAGCATGAGGCGTGTCTACAACCCACACAAGCTGCTCAGGTAGAGCAGCTCATCCAGGATGGCACATCAATGCAAGAAGGTCCAGAGCCTGGAGGAGACCCACTGTGAGACCATATGCTGGTGCACTGGGCCCCGGGTTCCTTCTGATCCATGACAATGCTCGGCCTCATGTAGCTGAAGTGTGTCAGCAGCTCCTGATGATGAAGGCATTGATGCTATGGACTGGCCGGCCCGTTCCCCAGACCTGAATCCTACTGAGCACATCAGGGACATCATGTCTGGTTCCATCCACCAACGCCACGCTGAACCACAGACTGTCCAGGAGTTGATGATGCTTTAATCCAGGTCAGAGGAGATCCCTCAGGAGAGGGATCATCAGGAGCATGCCCAGGTGTTGTAGGGAGGTCCTACAGGCAGGTGGAGGTCCCACACACTACTGAGCCTCATTGTGACTGGTCTGGAGGAGTTTCCACTGAAGCTGGATCAGCCTGTGATGTGATTTTCCACTTTTTATTGAGTATAATTCCAAATCCAGACCTCCATTGGATAATAATTCAGATTTAATTTCATCATTTTTATATGATTTTGTTCTCAAGGCATTCCACTATGTAGTGAAGAAAGTTTTCAACTGGAATATTTCATTCATTGGGATCTAGGATGTGTTGTTTTAGCGTTCCCTTCAGCACTTTAATAGCTGCCATTTGGGGGGAATGTGATGCTGAAATATTAAAACTGAATCTGTTCTGTGGCTCCAGATTTATCAACAAAATGTTCATTTTGTCACATGTGTTGTCATCATCTGTCTCATATACAAACAAAAACTTTCCAAAACTATTAATGAACTGATAAAATACGATATAAAACCAACCGGTTGTTCCACCATTAAAAATGAAAACATCTGCCGTGGAGGTCAAGAGTCCTCCAACGCTGACGTCCACCATCTCGTGTCGTCCAAGACGTGTTTGTTGGATTGTCTCGTCACTTTGCTGCAACACAAAACAGAAACAACAAGACGTGTTAGTTTTCCAGTCACGAGAAGTAGAGCAGCTGCTTTTTTAAAACGGGAGTCGATGACAACTTTTAACGTAGCGCATTGTGTTCCCAAATGTTTTCTGCAGTGCCAACATGTTTAAAAGTTTTATCTGCACTTAGTAACTCCTAACAGCCACAGCAGAGCCACACTTGGTCAACTTGAACACCATAAACAGTCCAACACGTCCGTCTACCAGGGTGGTACGCAGCAAATCTGAGTTTTACATTTTCAGTGTTGTCCTGCAGTCAATAGTCTTAATCCAGCGTGATTGTGAGTGTGCACGTTGTCATCTCTACAAGTGTCTGTGCCAAACGTCTGCATGACAGCTGCACTACAAGCACATGCACAGGAGATCACATCGATGCATTCTGCTCATGCACATGCCAAACAAGTGCACAGACGTCAGAGGGGTCATGCTGCAAACTTAAGGATATGATAAAATCTACATAACACAGAATATAACCAGAGGTTAATCAAGACAAAAAGGTGTTTAGACAACAAAACTGTACATTGACTTTGTCTGCTCTCAAACTGAAGTTATACTTTAACTCAAAGCCAGAAGGCGTAGCTTTGATTCAGGTAGAACACCAGCACTTTATTCACGGGCTGCAAGGTGGCTCAGTGGTTAGCACTGTTGCCTCGCAGCTAGAAGGTCGCCGGTTCACATCCCGGTGAGGACACCCGGGATCTTCCTGCGTGGAGTCTCCATGTTCTCCCCGTGCAGCGTGGGTTCTCTCCGGGTTCTCCGGCTTCCTCCCACAGTCCAGAAACATGCTGAGGTTAATTGGTGATTGTAAATTGTCCGTAGGTGTGAATATGAGTGTGCTTGGTTGTCTGTCTCTAAGTGTAGCCCTGTGATAGACTGGTTACCTGTCCAGGTGAACCTGCCTTCACCCTGAGTCAGCTGGGATAGACTCCCATGACCCTGGTGAGGATGAAGCGGTGTATAGATGATGGATGGTGGATGGACACATGCCAATTAAAGAAATTGACAAACATGAACGGAACATAACAGACATTAAAGTCTGCAGTCTGGGAAGTCAGGAGAAGAAAACCTTTTTCTTTTCCTCTATGAATGTCTTTCAATGATGTAATAGTTTCATCATGACATAATTTAGTTTCAACGTTTTTCTTTGTTGTGCCACAGCTGCTCTCGTTTCTGCATTTAGGACAGTTGTGCTTCGTGCAACATGCAGATAACAGCATCAGATTGTTGTTGGATGCTTTGTGGTTTGCAGGGAAATAGCCAAACCTGCTGATTGTGGGTGGTCCTGCTGAGGAGGAAACTTTGGGACTGGGTTAATATATCACTTTTATCTTCCTCCTCAAAAGCTTGTTGACCTCAGAAACAGAAAAAAAGCAAACAGATGAGTCACCTTCTGACGGCGTGAATCTGCCTCATTCCATTCCTGCCACAGAAAGCGTGATCAATGTCTCTCATGTCCATTTTCTGTTGGTAATCCTCCACAAATTGCCCTCCGTTGCAGTTTGTGTATCAGCTATTTGCACTGGATTAATGTGAGTCACTGGTGGCAAGTGTTCAAATCAATGTTTATTAATGGTTTCTTTAAGTGTTTAAAGATTAAGTCATTAACATATTGATGAAGTTTTCAAAGTTGCCCAGGGAGCGAAAAGGAGCTGGAGCTGGAGAGGGTTTGACGAGCTGCTGAACTGACGCCAGCCGCAGAAAAACAAGAGGCTGAAGAAGAAAGAAAGGAACAGGAGAGGAGGGTTTCCTGAGAGGAAGGCATCGGGGGATCCACTCAGCAATGCAAAGTTTCTTCTGTGTATTAAAACAGCGTGTTGCCAGAGAAAACCTCCATCACCTCGGTGCACACGCTCCTCTTTGGTAGAATCTGGAGATTTGTTTTTACTGAGTGAAATTTTACAGGTAAATATGTGACTTTTTGTGTGATGTGTAACTGCTGAGGTTTCAGCTGTGTTCTCTTTGGGATGCGACACAGTCGACTCGGATTGATTTTACCATTCAGCAGTGACCCGCTGCAGCCCTTTGGCTCGCCATGGTAATTCCCTCTCTCACCTGATAAGGTACCTGATCCATAATAAATCAATTCTAATTAGTTTTATGTTTGGAGGGAATGAGGGGGGAGTGGTTGCAGCACCGTGCCGTCTCCCCTCCCTCCACCCGTCATCCTTAGTTGTTTACAGCCGCCAGTCATCTGCACACCTGATATCAGTTAATCTCCTGATTATTAAGTGCGGATTATTGATGGAGGGAAGAGGCTGTGTTCGCCGCTGCCTCTTGTACCAAGGACATGTGGGTTTTGTTTCCTTTGCACTGTTTGTTTTAAGGCTGATTTGTGTGTGTGTGTTAAACATGTCCCCAGACTTCTCCTGATAAAGATTTCCTGCTGGCCTGAAGTGTAAAAGTGATTAAATCTAAGTGTTTTTAGGAGCCACTGGCCACTGCTGGATATGACATTCAGTGAATTAATGCTCAGGCAAAGATTGTGTCCCATATTGAAAACCAGTTTGACTGAGACTTAACATCGAGGTGAATTCAGACACATCTGTTTAAATTTAACTTTTTTTGTAAAACTGTCTTATATGCAAGCATCCATCATCTCTACACCTTAACCCTCACTAGGGTGGTGGGGGGCACCCTAACTCTGATGCGCTGTATTTAAAGGATGGACGCAGCGCTCCAGGTCTGAGAAGTGAAGCCAACGCAGAAGAGAATTAAACTTGCGACTCCTCTGGAAGTCTATGAGAAAATCACTCTGAAAACCAAATATGTTTATGATCTCAATCACTAGTTTCAAGACCTTTTGACCACAACTTGATTTTTATTTTGCAATCTTCTGTGCCATTTACAGTAAAAGAGACAGAATGGCAAGACATGTTTAAAGGCAGGCTACCTTGTGGTTGACAGTTCATTTTATCAGCATGCATAGTAGTAAATGGTCTGGCCTTATATAGTGCCCAGGACGTTGCTGCTTAACCAAAGCTCCAGCAATGAAAACCATGATGGAAACACAGGCTGTCATATTTTTCATCCATCCATCATGTCTACACCTTAATCCTCACCAGGGTCATGGGGGGCTGGAGTCTATCCCAGCTGACTCAGGGTGAAGGCAGG
>NW_007577762.1:1266909-1279935 GCF_000690725.1 Stegastes partitus
TCAAAAACACTTTTTAAAAAGTGTTTCTGTATTTTCCATTTAATTTCCTAAAAAAAAAAGAATTATTTCCTGTAAGTTTGGTGCTATTTAGCTGTAAATTACACGGATATTTCCAAGAAAAGAAAACCCCAGCACTAATTATAAGGCAAATGGAGAAAGTATTGCATAATTTTAAAAAATCACTGTAAACATCACTATTTATCAATTTTTTATTTAAATATGAAATGTAAAAATTCAAAACTTTACCAAGTGAGTAATTGTAGCATCTGCCACATTTCCCATACACCCACTATCACACTGAGTGGGCTTTACCCGTCAACATATTTCTAATTTACACATAAATATAAGTCAAGTTTATGGAAATGTTAGATAAATGGAAACCATGTGATGTGTAGTCTCTGTCTGAGTCTCCTCCAAGAGTTTGTATATTCTAGTTTAACTGTTCAGTAGCCACACTGGACCAGAAGGTGTCGAGTGAAGCTGCACTGGACTTGCTGGTGATGTAAGATTTAAACTCAGAGGATGAAGTTCACTGGAATCATCCTGTGGGAACCTTGAAGATCTCGTTGCAATTAAATCCACTGTTTGATGAGATATTTCAATTTGTACCAAAGTGACCGACTCTGCTGTCCGTCTAGCTGCAAAATGTGTTTATTAGACCTCTTTTAACCAGGTCAACAAAATCATGTTAATTTTTGAGAGAAATAGTCTAACTTGAGTCGAGCAACAGTAAAAGCAGAGAGGTTAAAAAAGAGAAACAGTCTGGAACAAATCACTTCTACATAAAGAAAGCTATATGACAGGAATGTGAAAGATGTAAATAAATCTACACAATAAGAGGAAACGTAGACGCACCCCCCACCACGGAGAGGGGAGGTCGAGCTGTGATTTCCCAGTTAACAATGTGCCCCCGTACCTCATCCCTGCTATTGATTCCTCCACCATTTATTTCTGTTTTGGTTCATGCTCGGGGTCTCTGTATTTGAAAGTTGATGCTCCCCTCTGAAAGACGGATTCATGCATAGACTCCGCTACTTTTGTAGTCTGCTGCGGTTTTATATGATAAGCTTTTTTAGACGTTCAAAATCAATATGTAATCCTGTGCAGAGGCTTATCCCCAGGACTGGGCCATTTGTGAGGCTCTTTGAGCTTTGTTACAGGTCTTCTGGCAGCTCTGTGCTGCAGATTGATTAGCTGCAGTGCCAGAATCCTATCAAATGGCCAGCTCTGATGATGGAGCAAACTCTCTCACCGCCTCTAGTTGACTGGACCTGGAGATAAGGACGGATGGCAATTCCCTCCCTCGTGCACACTGAGGGACAGGAAGGGAGCTCTCGTTCCTGCCCTCTGCCCCTGTGTGACTCTGAAAAGGATCAGCAGCTGTTTGGGAAGGTGTACCGTCACATTTTAAGGCATTTAGCTGAGGTAGAGCGAGACTACAGCTACACTTCTTACATCAGCAGCATCAGCAGCTGGGTTTAACATGAACCTTGAACATAACATACATGTAAGATTATAAATATTTATTAACCTGTTCAGCTGTTTTTCAGGCCTCTGCTTGAAAATGACATACCCACAATAAAAACAGTTTAGCTCTGCAACCACAAGGTCTGTTTGAATAATTCTTGTGTCATAATAAAAGGAACAATTGCAAGACTTGTTCAGATGTGTAAATATCAGTATATATGTTACTGGTTCAGAGTAAATGAAGACGGCACACAGCACAGATGAAAGCAGCTCTGAACCTCTCCCAGATCAGAGACAACATGTGAACATTGTGACTCTGATAAAGTGAAGCAGAACAACATCAGAGAGTTTTTAGTCCAGACAGTTCAGACGAGCTCACATTCTGGCTCACTGGTGACCATCTGAATGTTCTCATGTACAAACTATATATTTACTTGTATATCACTGATGGTGTTCAATACATCCACACACAGCAGTTCTTTAGTTTCCTGAACATCCAACCAGACCGCTGTCTGTGTTCCGCGTCCTGATGCTGATCAGACTGCTGTGGAGCTCCTGTGGTGACGCAAGGCTGTATCTCCGTCATGATTGGTCGGTTTCAGTGATTGACACCGCCTTCGAATCGTAACAGCCAATGGGATATAGCGATAGTCACAAAAATTAGATTGACAGCACTTTTAGCCAATCAGAATCAGCAGAGCGCCATCTTGAAGACGAGCCGCTTGCTGTTCACTCCTTAGCTCCCTGAGGCTAACGGTGCTTACAAAAGACGCCCGGAATGATTTCAGTGTAACACAGGAAAGAGCACTAACTGCTTCCGGTGTGGATTTACCGACGAAACAAACTTTTCACGGCAGAACAGCTATAAGGTAAGAGACATGTTACAGCTCCACTTTGGGTTTGTGCTGTTCTTTGGGTTGTTTCTCGCTGATGCTTTGATCTCAGAGAGCTTTGATGGACGTGTCTGGAATCTGTGGACTGTCTGCTTTGGTCTGAGGGCTTGTTGGAGCCAGAAATGTGGCGAGTGGGTTGACTGGGTGGCGCTAAGTCAACGTCCATGTTTGATAATTCATGTCGTTGGTGTTTGGGGCGTGTAGAAGTGGCTGATATGTGCTTGTAGCCCAGGTTCTGCTGTTTAACGTGATGTGTAACATGATGAAGTGAATTGTTTCTCACTATGTCTTTGTGTGGAGGCCTCTTGGGCTCAATCAGCTCTGGTTTGGTTTGTACATTAGTGTCAGGCCAAAGCGTCTGACAGCGACTTCTGTTTATTTATTGGCTCTCCCCCTACCTGTGTCCTCCTCTTCCTGTCACCTGTGTCCTCTAAATATACATCCTGTGTCCTAATCATCCACATTAAATTACCTGCCAACAACAAACATAAATGGCTCCTACAGTTAGTTTTATGTCGTCAGAAAGGTTGGAAAAGTAATTTTTATGCCCCTGTGGCGTTATGTTTTCAGGATTTCCCTCCCGTTGTTGTGAAGGCAACGTCACAGGGAAGTTCATCAGCTGTCCGACAAACTGATTAGAGTTTAGTGGCCAAAGTTTAAAACATTACGGCCGTAACTCAAGAAATGTAATCATATAGAACAGCATTATACCATGAAACCATGAAGTGATGTCATTTTATACACAGATAAAGGTCACTGTGTCACTGTTATGTCATAATGTTCTGCAAAAACACTTTTCTGGCTGTTATTCAATCACCATAAATCAGGAGCAGAAGGAGAGACAGTGACCGTATTTCATATTTGTGCTGATACTAAAATGCTGATTGTGTTGATGTGCTGCAGGGTTGACATGTGTTTGAAGCATCCATGTTTTAGAACGTATGAGTCCGGGCAGACGTGGACGTAAACCGCAGGATAGTAGTTCTGTTTGTGTTGTTTTTTATGTCCTGTTTTGTTATTTTACCATCTTTCACAGACACTACGTAACCCTTCCTTGTTTCAATCATTGAAGCTTCACTGATTTGCTCGGAGGCGTACAGTGTTGTGTCCGTGCTCCGTGCAGTTTGCCAGGTTTTCTGTTTTACAAGACAGCTTTGGCTTTAGTGGAATATCGTCCTGTCTCATGTTTAGTGGATTCAGATCAGAGTAGCTAATGAATCTACTAAATGATCAGATTTAGGTTGCAGACAACCGAGGCAGAAAGCATGTGTCACTCCAGCTCGTTTTCTTTTTACGTTCAGCCAATTGTCACCTCAAATGTTGCATAAAAACCAACCAGCGATCACGTGTGCGCTTTGTTTTGGGGTTTTTCCAGTAAAAAAATAAATGCTAAATATATTTTAAAAACTACCGTCTTCTTTCAAGACATCTGGGAAATCTGCTTCAATTTTTTATTCTTCATTTTGCGAGGACGGCGACGGGGAACTGAATCTGTGCATTCCTGCGTGCCTTGCCAGCGCTCACATGGTTACCGCTGCTACGCATTGTTAGAGATATCTGAATGAGCGCTAGCCATGCAAGTTTTAAGGTGATTGCCCGAGGGGCAGCAGAGTGAAAGAGCGAAGAACAGAGCCGAGGAGAGGAGGGGGGGCATAATCCTAAAAGGATTGGAAGTCCACCCCCCCGACAGACACACATCTAAGCAGCTCCCTCCACACACATGCCTCTGTGTGCTTCAGGGGGTGATGGGTACTGGATGGGGTCAGTTGGTTTCGTGGCTCTGGAGTCTGATTTCTCCCTCCTCGTCCACACCCCCGCCTCCCTCCTGCTCCATTGTTTGCCTTCCTAATGAGAGGGGCGGGGCGTCGGCCTGAGATTGACAGCTACATGCTCCTCTCTCGTTGTGTCGCCGCTGCCTGCACTGTACTCGAGTCGCTTCTCACTTCCTGTTTCTGCGGCGCCTCCTCAGGTGTCTGTCAGGCGTTCATAGCGGTGCTGTAGAAACACACCAGCTGACGGAGGTCTCAGAGTTTCACATTTCGAACGATGGGTGAATGAAGCTGGATATGATGTTTGACTTTACAGGAAGTTAACCGACTAGATGGAGAAACTCTGGCTGAGACCTGAGGGCCAACGATTAGCTTAGCTTAGCTTCCTCTGTTGTTTACCTTCAACAGCAGTTCAGGTGTGTCATGGAGAACAACAGTCATTCTGTGGTTTAATAGACTTTTAAAATTGAGATATAGTTTGGACGCAGACGTGTTTGGTTCCAAACAAAAGCAGCTTCTCAGGGGAAGAACCTCATCGAAGCGCTGTGGTGGAAATGTTCTGGTTCTGGACTGAGTAGCTTCATGGCTTTAACTATAAATCGTACATCATTATCATAGAGGGAGGAAACATCTGCCCAAAAGTTGGAGTTTAACAAGAAGTAAATCTGTCAATAGGATAAAGCACACAAAGCGATGTGGTTGCGGAGCGGCAGAGTCAGCTGATGGGGAGAAATCCTCCTGATATCTTGTAACTGAGGGAATTTTGCAGTAAATTTCAGCAAGTGGATGTCAGAGATGGTGGACAATTGAAGAGTTCATTTGCACAAACAGATAACTCCGTCTTCACAAAGCTTCAGAAAACCCACGTTTCCATCGTCTACCTGAGACAACATCAGTCAAACTGAAGTTTTCTCTATTGTTGTCATTTCTGCTGAGTCAGATCCACTCAGCTTCAGTTTGATTTGATATGATCACAAGCAAACGACAAAAAATTAAGTTTTCTGAAAATCTACAACGATGGAGTTATCTGTTTATGCAAATGAACTTCATTTTGCATATTTAGTGAACAAATAATTTACAATAAATACCCTTTTATTTGAGGAATTAATGGGTTATTTGAGGATATCGTTATTATCTGTTGGGGTCACATCTTACCTGATCAAATAATTTCAAATTGTTTTTTTTCATCTGGCTGTATTCGGGCTGGGAGCTCTTTGTCTTTATCTCAGATTTTAAAGCTACTTGGCAGGTAGATGATTTCAAGCAGCTTCTGTGGATTCGGTTTGTCTGAGTGTCTTCAGTCTCTTCACGTAATCCCACATTGACTCAGTGATGTTGATATAGCACAAGTACTCCAATGTATTCATCCCCTTCCATTAAAGAAAAGGCAAAACTCACAATTAAATAACCAGAAACTGAAAAAAAATAAAAATAAATAAAAATTTGCTAAATTATAATTTAGTGAAATAAGACGTTGCTTTTGAACTGTGGTTGAAAAGAATAATTTTAGAAAACAAACAAAACTGTCCTGGACCAATGAGAGGCCTTTACTGATGAGCAGTGGTCCAGAACACCTGTCAACAGGTGCAGAAGTCTGACTGAGAGTTACAGAAACACCTGATGGCTGTGATTGGCTCAGAGGGTTGATCAGCTACATGTTAGTTCACGGCTCCCATCAGGATGTTTTGATTTAATATTTCTGTTGAAGCACAATTCAAAGCAACGTCATGATGTTCATCACATTTTTATTTATTACTTTTGTCAGTTTCACCTTATTTCAGTGACTGTTTTCCTTCTTTAACGGGACCGTATGAACACATCGGAGGACGACTGTTGTTGTTTTCCTGTCGTGCGGCCGTTTGGCCAGGTGAGATGACAGTCGGTCAGCTGCTGTTATCTGCTCCACCGGCCTCCGTCAGCCTCCGTCTGCTCCGCCGAGCCATGTTCATTATTACTGAGACGGTAACGGCAGAAAGAATGTGGCGGCCGGGTCAAGTGACTGCTGCTCTCCACTTGGTGGATGTCAGAGCAGAGAGAGGTTTCACTATCGGCCTCTACGTCCTATAGCTGCAGGAGGAAGCTGTCCGACTGCAGCAGCTGCTTTAGAACCGAATATCATCGACTTCTGATTAAAAAAAACAACATATTAACATCTCAAAGTCAGGTTTTTTATAGTATTTTTTCTTCTTTAGTACAAAAAACATAATTTGTTCTGTGTTTTGAAACTAGCATTGTTCTGTACAGATGTTTGATTTCAACTAAAGGACATTTTATTTTGCTATATTTACCCTGAGAACATATTTTCCTCTAAGTTGGGCATTTTAAAATCACTGCTTTTATATTTAGTGTTTCAGTGCAGGCAGCAGAATACTGGAAAAACCAGTCTGGACTGGAGCCCTGTACGTCTGCCAGGAAGCTAAACGTGATGTAATTTAGATACAATAGTAATATAAAGCAAATAGTGAAGCCCTGTAAACTTCTGGAGCTCAGTGACACATAACTACCTGCTTTTCATCGTTGGCACAAACACCAAGAGGGAACAAAAAAAACAAATCTGTCTCCTGCGCTGCTCTGGATTATAAATCTTCAGTTTACCGGCTGACAGCTTGAATCACACAATCAACCCAAAACAATCCCCTCCAGAGGTGTCCTGACTGGGACGGCCCAGTGCTGCCACGGAGGCCTAGAATCACCTGTGGGTCCCTGAAGGCATCATCAGGACGGCCCATAAAGGTGACACCTCGGTTAGCTTTCTGCTGCGTTTCTGCTCCACACCAACACCTCACATCCCGTCACGTTCACTCATTTACACCTACACTGACAGTAACACGCCACTATTATTATTAGTTGTTAAATGGTTTGCGCTTGGTTGAAATAAACGTCCTTATTTTGAGTTAAATCTGTGTCCGTTGCCAAGACAGAGGGGGGATTATTTCCTGTAATTTGGGGTTTCTTTTGTTCTTATTTCTAAACTTCTTTACATAAAGGATAGCCATAAATTACACACTGCATACATTTTCTGTAAATTCCCTCCATTGTAATGTCATTTATCAAATCATTTTTGACAAACTAAATCATTTATTTTGGTTCCTATGAGAGGAAAAGTTCCATTTATATTATATGTTTATTGTGAAACCTGAACCTTTGACAGCCTGTGTTCAGTAATGCACACAAATTAATTATTTGACAGTATTTTCTTTTACATTTCTACATCATAATCTTTAGAAATTAGCCCCGTGTTCGCTGTAAGTGCCGTTTTAATGCGGTGAGGAGACATTACATAATCAGCCTGGTCTCTACGTCACCCAGCTGTCACTTCTAATGTCACAGAAAGAACAAATACGACGGATCCTTTTGCCTTCGTTCACCGAGACATCAGCTGACTCCAGCTTTAGACCATCTGGGCCTCTGGGAACGCACAACTCTGCTCTTATAAATTCATAAAAACAAAAACCTTTTTAGCTTCAAACTAATAAAAACAGACGTGAATCCACATCAGCTGTTCATCTTCCCACACAGCAAGAAATCTAAAGTTCAACCTCTTTCTGCCCACAAGGAATAAACGGCTCCACTTTCTGATTTTTACTCTCGATTTTACATCAATAAAAGCACTAAAACTGATATTTTTTGGCACATTTTAAAACCTTTTACACAAATAATTTTAACCACAACCACCCCAGAGTTAACGTTTGTCTTACCCGAGCGTCCCAGCAGACTAAATAGTTTCCTAACGGGTCCAGACCAGCAGACAGGAGCCGTGGATTTGTCCTGGTCCGTGTGCTCCTCTCGTCTTTACCTGCCTGCTGAGCTGCAGTTTTAGTCAGACTCAGCTGGTTTTTACGGTTGTTCGGCGTCTCCTCTGCTTTCCTGTGAGGTGCTGAATGTGCAGCAGCCCGGCCGGAGCCTCCTGCATACTTTTCTGACAACCTGGGATTTTATGCATCATGCTTTTAATAAGCGCCGACAACACAGACGAGAAGCCTCTCCAAACTTAACCCCCACCACCTCCACCTCCCACACACACACTCACACACACACACACACACACACACCTCTTCAGGCTGCCTGATCCCTGGATTTACGGGCTTAGTATTAAGAAAATACTCCTGCAATTTGGGATTAGACCCCCAAAAAAACCCCTCTCACAACAACAATGCCTCCGCCGTCCATTTGATATCTTGATACTTGTCATGTGGCTTTGTCGCCGTCAGCTGCAGCCAATTTAAGCACAAATGACACAACAAACACTTAATAATTTCCCTGAACAACATTTTGTCCCCGTCTCTTTTGTTATATGATTATTTCGGTGCCTCGGGGCCAAAAGGTCCTGCATGTAATTCTAATTCACGACTACAGACGGAGGGAATTGATTTGTTTATTGCTGAATTTATCTGTAGCTGCTTGTACTTTGCTGAAACCAAATCTTGATAGGAGTGCACACGAGGCAGGCCTGGAAGTATTTCTGTCATTATTAGGTTGGTGGGTGTGTTTACATGTACAGTATTAATTATAAGCTGTGGCTAAAGTCAGTTAGAGGTCCAATAACTCAGGACAGAGGCAGCTGAACTAAACTAAACTGCATCAGAGGATAAAAACAGGCTCCTGTGCTAAAGTAAATATCAGTGCAGTAATATGAAGAGTAAATAAATAAAAATCAGCCTTTAGAGCTTGTAGGAGAGTTGCTGCCTTTCTATTTAATTTAACTTTGTGGAACCCTGAAACACATTTCTAGTGTGTTTTTTTCCATGCTATGCTAGCTGCTTTAGGCTAATTTCTGCTTTAATGAATGTAGCCTAGCATTAAAAAGAACCTCCCTGTTGTCATTTCTTCCCTCCTGGCTGCTGTTAAATATATAATCCTGTCTTAACACATTGTTCAGACGTTTTAATGACGTTTTATTTGGACTATTTTCTTCTTTCTTCTCTCCTCCAACTCCAAACTTTCCGACCCAAACTTTTCACTCGCGTCACGTGGCCTGCCTTCCCATCGCAAAAGGGGGGGAGGTGGGGGCGGGTGTTTACGAGTGCAACTCGCGTTCCGATTGGCCCGCCGCGTCGCTCCGTGCGGCCGCAGCGCGCTCTGATTGGCCGGCGGGCCGAGGCTCGCTTGGCTCATAGAGGCTCGGGCCTCGGAGCGCAGCATCAATCTCCATCCGGCCGGAGAGCGACAGGAAGCGGCGCCGAGTTTCTCACTTTTCTGCCCTGAAATGTTTTAGCTGGAACCGAGCGGAGCTGCCAGAGGAACGGTCTCTCATGTGGATATTTCCCCTCAAACTCTGGATCTCGTTTGTTTGACATTTAAGAGGAATTTTAAATAAAGAGCCACAAGAAGGTGAGATTTTATTTAATTTATCCTGCTCATGTGTTGGTGTTTGATAGTCTGATCAACATATGTTTTGCCTGTAATTTATTTATTGTAATAAATCCTTACAGTAAATAAATGATACCTGCTGGTTAAACTTTGTTTTTCCTCCAGCCTCCTGCTGCAGCTCTGCTCCGCTGATAAGGGCGCTCTGCTAATTGTCGGCCTGTAGATCTAATCTAAATTCTAATGGAGCTCATTTGCACACAGTTTTCGGTGCATTTGCATTGAGTAACTCCTTCCTGTGGTGATGGAAATAAGTCAGGGGGTCTTCTAACGCCTCGGTCCAGATCCAGGAGCAGGAGGCCTCGGGCACCTCTCAGGGATGATTAAAATAAAATAAAATAAAATAAAAAAGCAACTGAATTTGACCATTTACCTGCTAAAAAAAGTGGATTTATGGAAGTCCTCACCTGAAAACACTGTCTTACACTCATACTAACTGTTAGCAGTGAGGGCTGGTTCATAAAGCTGCAGGAAAAAGGAAAGATGCGGGGATGTTAACAGCTGAGAAAAATGCGTTTTTTATTTGTTTTGGCGCATTTTAATAACCTTACTCAACTTTATTCTATTTTGCCTTAAACTATTTCCCGCATCATGCCCAAAATAATTAGTTTATTTACTTTTTTTCAACCACGGTTAAAGCGATTCCTCACAAAATAATTGTAATATGACACAAAAAAACGAACAGCACTCAAATAAAATAACCCAGAAGTAGGTGCAGGAATATTAATAATTAAAAATAAAACATGCAACCGTGTGTGACAGCTATAGCCTAAATAATTCTAGAAAAATATGAGGAAAATAAAACCCCCAAAACAAAAAATATGATATTAAATTAAACTAGGCTTTAATTTAAAATTAAAAAAAAATAAATCTGCGTCCCGGTTTGATTTAATCATCCCGGAGCTTCACATTCCAGCAGAGACCTGAGGAGGTGAGAGGAGTCTCCAGCGACCAGTCATTTAAACTCCACAGGTCGATTTAATTGTGAGCTATTGAATTAATTAATGAAGATGTGGAAGATAGCAGCAGCCTGCCTGTATAGCGTCACGTTTGGACGCTGTTTGGTTTTTTATTTTTTAATCAGAGTTTGTCCCGTGAGATCATCCCGGTGACACCTTTAATTATTCCTCCTGCAGCCTGATGTTATCTGGGAGTGAAGGCCTGCTGCTGCTGCTGTCACACGCTGCTCCACGTGAATCTCACTTTCTGGGTTGTTTTTTTTTTTCCTCTCTTGAAGAATTAACAGAAAAGTTCACATCCTCCTGCTGGATTTCCTGGAAGCAGAGGTTTTTATTTACACGTTGAATACGGAGGAAATTAGACTGGAACAGCTTCCCATCCACCTAAATGTAGAAAATAAACAGATGACAAAAATAGTTTCCAAATTATTCTTCGTGTCGTTGTGTTGTAGAAAGTTCTGCGTTTTCATTCAGAATGCTGTTAAATGGGGTTTATTTTAAACGCGTAAAAGCGCAAATTCGACTATTTTTTAAACGAAAATCAGCACAAAAATTTTGATAATCCGATTGCTTCATAGTGTGTTTGTGTTTTTTTTTAGCGTCTCTTGTTTTAGATCAGCAGGTTGTGCAGAAGAGTTTCGAGTTTATTTATAGTTTAGTTCATAGTGGGGCCAGCGCACATAAACTAAAGCTTATTGCACATTTTATAGGTTTGCATTTAAAAAGTTTGCGGCGCTTTAACGGCTCCAGAGACACGTTTTTATCTGGTTAAGACTTTACTGAGTTGTTAAATCCTTCCATCGTTCTTTATTCATTTTGGCGCATGCGTAAAATAAAATCTAAAGTATTATTATATATGTTTTACTTCCTGCTTCTTTTAGACTTTTGATTGCTCTGCAGCTGAAAGCATTTCCTCCTCTCGGGGATCAATAAAGTATTTCTGGTTCCGTGTTTCCTCGCAGCGGACCTGAGCACCGGGGAGCTGCGCGTCTCACCGACCGGGATCCGCACCTGTTCGTCCGTCCAGACTCCGGTCCCCCCTCCGAGCTTCTAGCATGATGTCTTATCTCAAACAGGCCCCGTACGGCATGAACGGACTGGGCCTGAGCGGGGCCGCCATGGACCTGCTGCACCCGTCTGTTGGATACCCAGGTAGGGCCACACAGAACCACACAGAACCACAGAGCTCCTGGAGGGTCCAGGTTCAGTCTAATAATAATAAATATAAAAATAATAATAGTAATAATAATAATAATTCAGGAGATTTGCTGGAAGTAAAGGTTTGAAACTTCCTAGACTTTTTTTTCTGCTGTGGTTTTACTCATATTTTATAAAATATAAAATAAAATGTGGGCTGTATTTTATACTGTGCTGATGTTTTATTTTTAACTTTAGTAGTTTTCTATAATATTTTTGGAGCCTTTTTGGGAAATTTAAGTCCATGTTTCTGTCAAAAGAAATTATTAAAGCGACTTTAAACTGAGCTGGTAAAGAGTTCTAATCGACTCAAGCCTGTTTTCATCATTTTGGAAATAAAAAAACAAGCTTCTTATGAACTTTGATTCTGTGTTCGTTGCGCATTTGGAGCCTGTATGTTCTAATTTTGTTGTTGTGGATAATAAATGGCTTTTCATCAAGAATAATGGGAACCGGAGAGAGAAGAAAAAATAGGTTTCTGCATTTGGAAACTACAGGGCATCGTGGTAATGGCGCTACGGCAGCAAATCAGATGAGAAATGATCGAAAAGCACTTTTACGCACGAGAGCGCGCAGCCGCAATTCAGTTTCTAACTTTTGGGGGGGATGTTAAACAACAGTTTACACATTCAGCATTATTTGATCCGATGATAAGCACGGATTGATTTATTTTATTCTTCCAGGAAACCCGCGGAAGCAGCGCCGGGAGCGGACCACCTTTACGCGGACGCAGCTGGACATTCTGGAGTCGCTGTTCGCCAAGACGCGCTACCCGGACATCTTCATGAGGGAGGAGGTGGCGCTGAAAATCAACCTGCCCGAGTCCAGAGTGCAGGTCAGCGTTCACGACAACGGGGAATTTTAAATGCTGTGGAGTTTAGAAGGAAGATGAAGCACGGAGGGAATCTTTTGTAAACTTCGAAAAAATATTCTTTGAGTTTGAGCGAATAACTCGTGCGTTCAGTCTGTTTTCCTGAGAGCTAAAAAGCAGACACACACACTTGAGGAAAAGCTGCCAGATTTCTAGACATGTCATCCCTCTCAGCTTAGTTTGATATTTTCCTACGTTTACTGAACGGAGCGCAGCCGCAGTGTGTTCCTGCGCTCAGGCTTTAACGTGTTGCCTTCTTTCACCTCAGGCCTCTGCGTGATTAGCTCCAGTGTGCCCAAAAAAATGTTCAGCTATTATTGATCAAGTAGAGACAAGTCTTTAATGAAAGGGGAGAATTTGGCAGAATGAAGGGCCGGCTTTTGATGTGGTGAGCTGTCTTTAGAAAAGGCTCTGAGAGGGTTTCCATGGCCGGCTTTAGCGGCCCTCTGCTGGGCTTAGAGCTGCAATTATGGCCGCTGCCTCTCTGCTTTCTGCTGCTGCTG
>NW_007577762.1:1280620-1297701 GCF_000690725.1 Stegastes partitus
TATCTTGGACCAATGAGAGGCCTTTGCTGATGAGCAGTGCACCAGAACACCTGTCAACAGGTGCAGAAGTCTGACTGAGAGTTACAGGAAACACCTGATGGCAGTGATTGGCTCAGAGGGTTGTTCAGCTACATGTTAGTTCACGGCTCCCATCAGGATGGTTTGATTTAATATTTCTGGTGAAGTACAATTCAGAAGCAACGTCATGATGTTCATTACATTTCTATTTATTATTACTTTTGTCAACTTATTTCAGTGACACCTGTTTTTTTTTTTTCTTTAATGGGAGGCTATGAACACATTAGAGGACGACTGTAGGTTTTATTTATCTTGAACAAGAATGAAAGGATCAGTTTTTAAAAGACCTGCTGACAGTTTTAGTATTTGTTCAGGTTTTAGGAGACATTAAGACCTCAGACCTACAACAGAACCAAAATACTGCATCCCCACCTCATTCTACTACATGAATAGTTCCCATGTTCACAGTAAAGTATGTAAACATCATCTTACTGTAGAATTATTTAATGTTTTTCTAGAAGCACGGCATGCTGACTCCATGTGATGTGATCAGGATCTAACAAATCAAACCAATAACTACAACCTGTAAAGTCAGAAAATATGTTGGATTTGTTTTCTGTCATTTTGATGAAATGATCCTCCAGATGTTGGTTTACATACATTAAATATTATTTTAATTTAAACTTATTTGGTCATTTAGCAGACTGCACAGCACGTCAATGAAAGGTCAAAGGTCAGAGCCACAGTGTGCTCATGTGACCGTGCAGAAGGTGTTTAGTTGCTGCTGCCTTGCTCAGGCTTCACATTAGTTTTCTTATTTCCGACCCTGCCGACGTGTGCTGATGCCCTCTGGGCCTCTCCTCCCTCCTCAGGTCTGGTTCAAGAACCGACGGGCCAAGTGTCGGCAGCAGCAGCAGAGCAGCAACAGCGGCAAAGTGAAGCCCATGAAGAAGAAGTCGTCTCCGACCAGAGAGAGCACCGGCTCGGAGAGCAGCGGCCAGTTCACCCCGCCGGTGGCGTCCAGCTCCTCCTCCTCCACCTCCTCCTCCTCGTCCTCCTCCTCCTCCTCCTCCTCTGTACCCTCCGGGCTGATCAGCACCTCTACCTCCGTCACCGCTCCGGTGTCGTCCATCTGGAGTCCGGCGCCCATCTCCCCGGCCCCGGCGCCCGCCGCCCTCCCCGACCCCGCCGCCCCCACCAGCGCCTCCTGCATGCAGCGCTCCGTGTCGTCCTCGGCCCCCGGAGGGAACCCGTCCTACCCGGTGTCCTACAGCCAGACGGCGGCGGCGTACAGCCAGGGCTACCCGGCCTCGGCGTCGGGCTCTTACTTTGGCGGGGTGGAGTGCGGCTCGTACCTGGCGCCCATGCACTCCCACCACCACCCGCACCACCCGCACCAGCTCAGCCCCATGACGGGCAGCTCCATGTCGGGACACCCGCACCACCACATCGGCCAGACGTCGGGCCACCACCACCACCACCACCACCCGTCGCACCACCACCAGGCGTACAGCGCGCCCGGCCTCGCCTTCAACTCCACAGACTGTCTGGATTACAAAGAGCAGACGGCGGCGGCGGCGGCTTCGGCCTGGAAACTCAACTTCAACGCCTCGGACTGTTTGGACTACAAAGACCAGGCCTCGTGGCGTTTCCAAGTGCTGTGACTTCCTGTGTTCCTCCTCCTCCTCTCTGCTTTAAAGAAGTATTCCTTTTGTTGTTGGTGGTTTTATTTTTGAAGATCCTTTAAACTAATAGTAGAGACGTTTTTAAATAAAGAAAAAAAAAAGGTTTATTTGTGAATGAACTGAAGCGATGCTCAGACGTGTGAAGCCTCCAGCTCCGGTTATCGGGGAGCGACTCATCCAGGATTATTTTTCTACTCCAGAACTCAAGAGAAACCGACCCATTTACAACTTCTGAAGGCCTTTAATCTTCAGTGGAACCTTGGATCGCCTCGGTGATTATTCTTTAAAAGACGTCGACAGAAACAAGACGACAGTGATCAGACTCCTGACTGGGCTTTTCTAAAGACTCCTTTTCACACACAGGATGCTGCTATGACTTTCAGGTTGCTGGTGTTTTATTTGATTTCCAACTTGAGTCTCGTCCAGAAGCTCGTCGTCCAGCCGTGGCTGTTGTATTCTGGAGACTGAATTGCGGCACTTGTTTATAAAAGGCGAAAGATTTTTTTTGCTATTTGTTCTTTGCGGAGGAAAGAAAATTTTAAAAAATGTGAATTAGACACGCAATGTGAGTATTCCGTTGAAATTTGAAAGATGTACATTCGTGTCTTTATAATAAAGTCTTGTTAAAACACCAAACATTTGTCATTTCAGAATGCAGTGGGTTCAGCTCGTGCTGTCAGCAGAGCAGCTTCCAGATAATCCCCCAGCTTTAATTATACTGAACTGGTTTAACTGGTTCAAAAGTGAAGCTGGAGCCACAATAACAACAACAAGTGTTTGATCGGTGTTGATTGAAGACAGCAGAAAGAAGAGTTTTTTACATTTTGTTTTATGAGGAATTTCTTGTTTTTGTTATTAATCTTTATATCAGGTTCACGTGGACAGCTACACTCACCAGGTTCATTTTGCAGCTAAATGTTCTCGTTTCGATCACATCACCACAATCAGCAGCGTGAGAGCTCACAGGTTTGTGACCTCTACGTGACTCTTTCCTGTTTTTCTGTAAGTTCAGTTTAACTTGGAAGAGCTTTGAGACATGTAGCAGCAGCAACATGTTTTGGTAGCGCTAACGTTTGAACTTCAGACAGTTGAAAAAGCTTCATAGCTCATTAGCTTTAGGTTACAGTCCCTTTATTGAACCTCTGACTGGCTCCACAGATGATAAACAGGTCCAAGATACGAGTCAGTGGGATAAATGTCGTCCCATCAGCAGCTGAGCGACCTCAGGTAGCGAAAATAGTTTATTATCAAACTTGCCTGTAAAGATTTTTTTCTCTGTGATGCTTTTCTTTTGTGAATGAATGAAAACAAAAATAGATGAATGTATTCATAGCCTCCCATTAAAGAAGGAAAACAAACAGCTTCAGTCACTGAAATAAGTTGAAATTGACAAAAGTAATAATAAATAAAAATGTAATGAACATCATGATGCTGGCTTTGTGGTTCAACAGAAATATAAAAAATTTTAAAAAACACACAAGCAAATCAGCCTGATGGGATCCGTGAACTAACATGTAGTTGAACAACCCTCTGAGCCAATCACTGCCATCAGGTGTCTCCTGTAGCTCTCAGTCAGACTTCTGCACCTGTTGACAGGTATTCTGGACCACTGCTCACCTGCTCATCAGCAAAGTGCTCTCATTGGTTTTATTTTATTTTAATTTTTATTTTCAGCCACAATTCAAAACCAACGTCTTATTTTACAAAATTATAATTTAACAAATTTTTATTTATTACTTTTTTCAGCTTCTAGTTATTTAATCATGAATTTTAAGTTTTCTTTAATGGAAGGGGACGAATACATTCGACTGTAGTCGGTCGAAACAAAAAGATAAAAACATTTTGTGTGTTTCCATCGTGCTAGCGTGTTAGCCGCTAGCTCGCTAATTACTTACGAGGTTCTGAGTGTCTTGTCCGAGAGCAGAGCAGCGCTCATGATGATGCTCAAATGATGGAAAACTCCAAATAAATACAGCTGTAAATTACTAATGTAATGTATTATTCGGTTTAAAGAACAAGCCGCATTACTGACTCTGAAATCTAAATCTTCCAAAACATGAGAATTTAAAGCTGTTCTGTTCATTTAAAAAGTCACTGAAAGCAGGACATAAAATGCTTTTAAGTTCATTGGTCTCCAAAATGTTCTTCATGATCATGGAGGATGTTATTTGTGAAACAAACACGACAGAAGATTGAACTTGTCGGGCTTTTCTTCACCATGTCCGGCCGCTCTGCTGTCAGAGCTCTGATTTAACACCACTTCCTTCTCGTTTGGTCTCATCAGCGTTTTAGCCTGAAGAAGCCAGCGTGTGTGTGTCACCATAATGTTTACCATTTAACAGCTAAAGTTGCTTCTAAATACGACTTCAGTCAGCGAGCAGCTCACATGGTCTATTCGGAGCTGTTTCACTTTTATTTTACGTTTGTTGTCTGAACATTTAAGTCGAATCACTTGAAGTTTCAGCATTTAAACCCAGTGATGCTCAAATTAAACATTTCAATTTCAAGTTTCTTTTTTTTTTAAATTTAAAACAAAGTCCATCCATCACTTCCTGTTCACACCTTTTATTTGCAAAACACGTGATGTTTTTAAAAACTATTAGAAAACGGGCCGAGGTTCCCCCGCATGTGGGTTCAGTTTAAACGTTATCTCTGGCACCCAGAGGAAAATATCCAAACAGCAGGTCGGTAATCAAACCCCTCCTCCTTCCCCGCGGCGGCGGCGCCGGCGCTGGACTCGCAGCCGGGCAGGTTAGCAAACATGTACACTGGCATCCCCGCTGTTTGTTTGGCCGTGTCGACAGTAATGTACAACTCATTTGATCCAAACGAAAAAGGCACGAATCACGATTTTAATTAACAGCCATCCCGCGTCCTCGCCGCGTCCCCCCGGCAGCTGGACAAACAGGTTTCGGTAAACACGGCGTCGGGGCCGCGTGTTTGCCGCTCGGTGTCCTGCTGGGCTTTACAAGCGCACACCGGTGCTTCGTGTAAACACGAGCTGGGATTTACCACATTAGGACAAACTAATCTGTGGACCATGTTCAGGCTTATTCTAGAGGAAGGACAGCTCTCCCTGAGCAGCTGCTGGGACGTTCTTGTCCTGCCAGACTCTCCCCAGCGGCACCGACGTTCATTCCTGGTCTTTGTCGTGACTAAGTGACTCTGCTTTGTGGCTTCTTCGTCTTCCAGGCGAGGCAGCTGAAATGAAAAAGACTTTGACTTCTGAGGGGATCGCCTCACTTTTCCTGACATGACCGCACTCCAGAGCACATCAAAGTGTCCTCTGGAGGAGCAGCTCTGTGGCCTCCAGATGAGTGAGTCACAGAGGAGGTGGCTGCAGCGAACAAAGCAGCTTCCTGGACCTGCTGATCGAGCCGAGCCATGAAAGGAGTCTGGAAGTTTGTGCCGACTGTGTCACTGGAGGTGGGGTGAGGGTCCGAGGCGATGGTCCTGCTCATCAGCAAGAAGAACAACTGAAAAGTTTTCTTATAAAGTTCAGGAGTGTAGTTTAGTAACAGCCCAACATTTGCTTAAACGTTTCAGCAGAACGATATCAGAGGTTTTTGTTTTTGAGCATCCAGAACAGTCCAGGATGCACAAAGACTGGAAGCAGGAGAAACTGTTCACATAGATCCAAACAAAGAAACCTCCAGCAACCCAAAATGTGTCTAATTCCCAGATTGAATCGTACTTTTTATACACTTACTAACCTTTATGAGGGACTTCGGTTGATGCTGGTCTTTTAAAATTGAGAGCGCGGTGGATCTGGCTGGAGAGCAATCTGTCAATCACAAGGAAGCCCCACCATGAGGCCAGCGCTAGAATTTCCACATTTACAATTATAGTCATGACTCGATGATCCAACACTAAATGTAAAACCTTATTCTATGTCGGATATCAAGGCTGTCGGATTGTCCAGACGGAGGTCCAGATACGAGGAGGGCTTGATGCTGGAAGGCTCATTAGTTGTTCATTATTGTTCATAGTTGTTATAATAACTAGTAGGGCTGGTCCCAATAGAACTTTCTGCTCTCTGGATGTTCAGGCCCAATTAATGATGAATATTCAGTGCAGTCGGGGGACACTTCCACCCCGGGGCAGCACTCTGACGGGGTGGAAGTGTCCAGAACACACAGGCAGTACTTGGCTGCTGATGCTAGTTTAGTTAGCGCTCACACTTCTGTTTCCTCCATCGGTGGCGGCGGGGGAGTGGCAGATACGCTCCACCGTTACCATCCATGTTTACTTCCATAAACACTGAGCACGCTCGCTGCGTGTGACGTCGTCGTGTCCTCTTCTGCGCATGCGGGACACTTTTGGCTCGTATGAAGTTCACACAGCAGATCACATACAAGTCGCATTGAAGTGGAAACGTGAAGGAAGTCACAAAGAAATCCTCATTGAGCATCAAGTCCTGCAGTGTGAACGTAGCCAATCTGTGGGATTGTTCAGTCAGATAATACGCCGTCATCCTGATTGGTGACATTAAATGTCATGTCGGAGTCACAATCCAAGGCTGTCGCTATGTTAAGGCTGTTTTTATGGGTTCTGTTGGTTTTTCCTAAAAACCTGTCGGATAGCAGGTTTAGGATTGTTAAGGGTCGGATTATCATGTCATGGCTGTACGTCAGGCTCCACCCGGGTCAATGTTACATCATTTTCACAAGAAGTCCACAAGAGTCCGTGTCGACTCCTCCGCCACAGTGCTGCCCGAAACAGTCCCGTGGTAACGACACCACAAGGGCAACAGTGCACATGCTCAACAGTGATGTCTACATGCGGGAATATGTCCATACAAGCTGTGCAATGAAGTCCTCTGAGCAGGCTCCCACTGACTGCACAAATACTCCAACATACCGGGGAGGAAGGGTCGTCAACGGGGGCGGGTCTTAGCGAATGCTGCTAACGGTTAGCGGCAAATACGCTAGCAAATAGCAGCGAAGACGACGGTAGCGAAACTCCATTGGCTCTTGTTGTAAATATTTTCCCACTACGTATCCTCGAAAACAACGTATCGGCCTAATTTGCAGCGTAATTTCTTCAGGCCCTGAAATATACATCATGATGTGTTTAAAAGGTTCTGAACCTGAGCATAAACTCATGTGGAAAATGTTTACTGAGGTAATAAATCAAGCAAGAAGTCGGGTCATTTAGACTTCCATACAGACAGACAAAATGAGAAGTCGCCCCCTGCTGGCTGTTGACAAGAGTGCAGGTTGATAGCATTTAGACATTGCCTTGAATGATCTCATCTTTCATATACAGTGTGTGTGTCCGACAAGGCGACGTGACCGGTAACCTGATTTATTGCATGATATATGGCTATTAGGTTTTGTAGGTTAGGTTTTAGTTTCAGCTGGTGCATTAGCTGTCCTGCTGTGTTAACAATCCACACTCATGTTTGTTAGTGACGTATCAGCACGAACACTGCTGAGGCTCTGAGACGCCACGCCGGCCTAAGAGAGTAACAGCAATGATGTCATTTGCTCAGCAGTCAGATTCTAATTAAGGATGATATCGCTGTGTTTGCATGTGAGAGATTAAACTCCTTTCAGTTTGGCTTGAACAGAAACTTTGAAACTTCCTGATGCCTGAATCGACCTCCGTTACTGTCGGTGTCTTTACTTCGGACACGGAACGAGAAGCGAATGTGAAGAGGAGTGAAAAGTTCAGAAAATCCTGATCTGATCGTTCTGTACGTTTCTATTTTGACACATATCTTATGAGTTTCTAAAGACATTTTGGAGATACACTTGTTTAATCCAGACCTTAGCCTGGTCTCTAGGAAGAGGTTGTCTAGCAGGGTTTTGTTTCACGCTGCATTCATACAATTTTAAATGTTGGCATAAAACATGAGCAAATATAAGGTTTAATTTCGTTTTGTATCCATTGATTGCTCCTATAGACGTGGTTTTATTGACTTCCCACCATGTGCTGGTAGAATTCAAAAGAAAAAAAACCAACATGCAGGAGAAGTGGGTAAAAAGCCAAATGATGAGTTGTGATTTTAAACACTTCCAGCATCTCTGTGCGTATAGTTTCATATGGAAATCCCTTTAGCATGGCGAGTAAATAGATTACGATACAGTGAGGGATTAGGGATTGCCTCGCCGCTGGCCCGCTAATCCCGAGCGCAGACTGTCAACAGCCCTGACATGTCCGGGACTCCTTCTGCACAAAATGGCTCCTCGGCTGTTTAAGAAGCCAATCTAGTGACACACACACCCGCCGCCGCCGCCGCCTCCATCGCCGCCGCTCCTCCCCTACCAACATGAATGTTCCTATCGGGGCTGTCAGCAACGGGAAAGACAATGACATCCGTCTTCAAAGGGGAAGATTAGATGCTGCGCAGACAAAAGCAGACACTTTGAAGTGATTTCTGCGAACATTCCAGCGACTTAACCGCACCGCAGAATAAGTTGAGGAGTTTCTGAAACTTCTGGCATCTTTCAGGTTACGAAGCATGTGAGCGCTGAAGCAGGTTCAGCGTCGCTCTCTGACGACTTTATTTAAACAGCATGTGTCTGCAAAAACTACTTTGCTGTTTGTTTAAATGTAATGTTTTGTCCTGTTGATGCTAAAAGTCAGATATAATTTAGAATGTCTCATAAGTTCAGAGCAGCACTACTTTGACTTTTACTATCACAGCATCGTATGTTTTTATTTAAAAAAATACTCAAATCAGTTATCAAACCAGCGACAACTGATTAATCTATCGTTGCAGCTCGATTGTCAACATGAAGTCGGTAGAAACAAACTGTAGTTCCTCTGACTTGCTTCCAAACTCTGCTGGAGGCGACCAAAGCCGAGTTGAAAATCAGGATTCATTCATGAACTTCGTCTGCCTGGATTTAAAGTGAAACCTTTTTCAAATGGAGTTTAGTTGGATGGAGGTCCGTTCTAGAGTCACCACCAATGGTTATTTTACTTGTTTTTTCCAAAAATGTTCAGTCATAGAGGAGGAAAGAAGCCAAAAGACGTTGCTTTATAAATAAAAATAAAAACAGAAATGCATGTTAGTCACATTGGTGTGACCTCACATGAAGTCCTGATGGTTGTACTGTAAACTGCATATAAAGGTTTCCTGAAGCTCAATGCCTGACTCCTCCCAGGTCCTGGATAATCAAAAACAAGCAAAGAGGTGGAGCTGAGTGGAGCTGAGGCACCCACCGGTCACTCAGAATGCCTTAAACTATGAATAACTTTGGTCCTTAATCTCGTTCATTTATAGTTAAATTAAAAATTCAGTCTGAATCGGGACATTAGCCACAGAGACAAAACAACTGTCTTTGTTCCATGCTGTAAACATCCATCCATCATCTCTACACCTTAATCCTCACTAGGGTGGTGGGGGGCGGAGCCTATCCCAGCTGACTCAGGGTGAAGGCAGGTTCACCTGGACAGGTAACCAGTCTATCACAGGGCTACACTTAGAGACAGACAACCAAGCACACTCACATTCACACCTACGGACAATTTACAATCACCAATTAACCTCAGCATGTTTCTGGACTGTGGGAGGAAGCCGGAGAACCCGGAGAGAACCCACGCTGCACGGGGAGAACATGGAGACTCCACACAGGAAGATCCCGGGTGTCCTCACCGGGATGCTAACCAGCGACCTTCTAGCTGTGAGGCGACGGTGCTAACCACTGAGCCACCTGCAGCCCAATTTTTAATTCCTCCTCTAAAAACATCCTTCTAATTAATTCTGTACAATTCCTTATCCTTCAGCTTGATGAATCTTTGTCTTAGAAGCCTTATATCAGGGCGACAACAACGGAAACAGCCGAGAGTTTTGGTTTAGAGGCAAAGCCCGTCAGATGTTGTGTACATCATATTCTACATACTCTGTTTTTACAGTAAGGTGTACTTGATGTATTTCAAGTGGACTATCTTCTCATCATTCCCTAAAACATTCCCTCCCTCCTTCTTTTCATGAGATTTCCGTCTACAGTTATCAATTCCTCATTTTCTCTGCATGCAGCTCTTTTCTCATCGTTCCTGTAATCTCACATTACACCAAAGGTCAAACATATAGAATTCTCTGCCTCCTGATTTGTCTTTACAGCAGTTCAAAAAAGAAAGAAAAGACTTCCTCTAAGCAGCCAACACTTTATTTGTGGTGACCTATATAAGCTGGATCTGACTGACATTTATCACACAAGACTAAAAGCCTGCTCTGAGTGTTGCTCGGGTTTTCTTCTTGGCAATATTTCTGTTTATTTTTTACCCGCCGTCACTTATGAACTGATTATTTAGGGATTGCTACATATCGATGCAGTGATTAATAACCTGGTGATCATTTTTAGTCGTTAACTACGTCAGAAAATAGTCAAACCAAACGCTGATCGCTGGTTTTCATACCTGAAGGAAACATGTTCAAGTGTCTTATCTGACAAATGACTGGAGCCCTTTGATAGAATAAAAACATCCTGCAGATTTTATCAAGTCACTCGTCTTTTCTCCTGATTTTAATCCATATTTCCTGTTTATATGGGAATATGCTTGTGCTTTTTAAAGGTTAGAATAAATGGAAAACCTTCTGTAGACATTCCCTTTTCTTCACTGTTTAAGTAACCAATTAACCAATGGTTTATTCCATTTGTGTGATGTTGATAACATTATTGATCATATCAGAAGTGATCAGTGTTATCTAATCTTGACTCAGCTCTGTCAGAGCATGCAGCCCCTCCAGATCTTCTCTGACCTGGTGTTTGTGCCGTGAATCAGACCCTGCAGAACTGGAGCGCAGCTTGTTTTCAGCCTCCTGTGTTTGATGTGTTTGCCTTCCAAGTGCCTCTCACTTCTGAGGCCGTGCTGTCTGAAGCGGGCCTCTCCTTGAAACAAACGGCGATAGGGAATCTCTTTGTCGGGGCCGTGCCTAAGCCTAATCTAATGATTCAGATGACTGGGGGCCGTACTTAGCGGATAGCCACTGGCTCGCTTCAAACAAGCCGCTACGGGTGGAAGTTTCCCAAGGATTAACACTTAAAGAAGCAGCAGAGAGAGAGAAAAGAAAAGAGAGAGAGAGTCGGTGCCTTCCAGGGAATCCCCATTAAGTCGAGTCTCGGAGTGGCAGAGAGGAATGTGTTTCTGCTGATCCAGGTCTGTTTCAGCGCTAATGGAAGCACCGGCCTCCTGCGTTTGATCTGTGGCTTCCTACAAAACAACACGCTGATGGGGTTTCATTCTGTCTTTAGCAGAATCTGACTGACTGTGGATTCTCTTCATTGTAGAGTGGTCTCTGTTCATCTACACTAAGACGACACCAGTAGCTGCACCAACCAGGCTCTACATGCAGGGAGATGGTTTTATAGCACAGAAGTCGCTGATCAAGGAGGGAAAGTAGAGGAAGCTTTGGGGATGCAGAAGTGTGTTGATTGGTCAGATACATTTCCCAGCACTACATCCACCATGTTGTGTCTTTGTTCAACCGTACAACATTGAGGTGCACAAGAAATCCTGTGATAGATGTTAGTGTAGAGAAAGTCAATCTACAGGAATTTAAGACAGTGATCTGTAAGGATATTTTAGAACTAAACGGAGTCACTTTTTGATGCTAACTGATTTGTTTAATCCTCTTTCCTCTTCCACTTTAGTCTGTGGTGGGAAAAGCAGAAAACAAATGGTTGAAAGAAACTTTACTTCCTTGGAAAGTTCCCAGACATTAGCTCCTGGAACTAAAGGGACATCTATTGGTCCCTACAGGTTCTGGGGACTGATGGTGTAGATGCAGCTCATGAGGCAGAGCTCAGAATTCACGTTTTACTTTACCAAATAAATAGAAGCTACAGGTGGTAAGTTCACTTCCATCTTCATCCAATCATCAAACCCAAGCTTCTGCTATGTGAGCGACTAACATCAGGTGAACGATCACTCAGGGATCATTTAGTGTCTGTGGCAGAATCACAGACAAAACATTATGGCCGTCATATAAACCCACATGAACATCATCCTGGAAGGTTTTGAGTTTCTATGCTGTGCAACATTAGGAAAACATAGACTGTATATAAATGAATACAGAATGGAAAATATAACTAAAGGACCAAAGGAGGGAGTCAGGTTATGTGCTCATCAAAGGGAGGAGGTCAGGGTGGATGGACGGGTCAACAGAACATAAGCTGAACAGGACAGATTGTTGTTCATATACACCCATGGGAATAAAATGACCATACCGCCCTTGTTTTCTTCATTTTTCTTGTTCATTTTGATGCCTGGTACCACTACAGGTGCATCTGTTTGGACACATATATTGATAACAACAAAAATAGCTCATAAGAATTTAATTTCAGAGCTAATATCTGGACATTTTAGTCAGGTTAGGTATTAAAACGAACAAGACATTGAAGAAAACAAGGTGGTCTCATCATTTTTTTTCCTTTCCTTCTGATAACCAGTTCTGTTTTTTTAAAGCCAATCTTTTACTAACCTGAACAGTGTTTGGTATTTCCAACCATGGAGATGAAGATCCATTTTAACCCACACAACAATTATACCCAAGAGCCAAGCCAGTCATTTTTGTTCCCGCCCTGACCAAAGCTTAACCCTGCCGAGTGGTGATGAAGCAGAGCAGTGATGCTGTCCTGTACGACGCTAAAGGGAATGCATACATTAAACATTGCCCTCTGTAACTGGGAAGGCTTGTTGTAAAATCCCAAACTTTCAGAAATCCAGGTAATCTTACTGTCAGGGAGATTTAAGTCAAACTTAGAGACCAAGACTACTTGAATAAAGGTTTGGTCTGTAGGAGCAAACCCTAAATATAATTTATTAATACAGGAGGACTAGAAAGTACAGACGTGTGTTGCTTCCACATAACAAGATATTTTTCATGTCATATTAAGATGTTTTTACATTATTATTAGAACATGATGATGCCAAACTTTTCACATTCCAATATCTTTTTGTTCTAACATGAAACTCATGTTGTTGTTGTTTCAATGAGGACACTGGAGGAATGCGGCTCATTAGCACAGTTTGACGAAGTCCTAATTGATGCCTGGGTTATTAAACACAATCATTAATATTGTGATTCGCACAGATATATTTAAAAAACAGATTTTCAAATGCATGTAGGGTGTACAGAAGGAAGAACGACCTTCTGGAGGAATCTTGAATGAAGACTCCGTGCATACATGAGTTACCACAACATCGACTATTTGGTCCAACAGCAGCAGAATGTGACCACATGGCAGCCTGAGCATGAAGAACAACCTGAAGGGATCAAAACGTGTAAATGAGCGATTTGTAATGTAAAAGGTTTTATGTTATGACACTATGAATGTTATGCAGCAGTAAAGACCAGAAATCATCTGACTGAGAAGATGCTGATGGATTTCTTTGGACTCTAACGACAGCATTGATGTTCAGAGCAGCGAAAAACCTGAGAATCAATCGTCCTGTTCAGAGGGATCGTAGCTATGCATCAGCAGAAAACAGGTTTAATCCACAAGTGTTTCCACTCATCACACTCTGATTTATGATGACATAACTCCAACACAAAACAAAGATTCAACAAGCTGCAGTTTCTCGCCCACTAATGTCTCCGTTGTTATCTGATCACTCTGGAGGTGTTTCACTAATTGAGCTTTACCCGGCGAGGGCGTCTCTCTGTTTGTTTGCGGCTGACTTTGCTTCTGCTGCTCCGGCGACGAGTCGGAGCATGTGCACGGCAGCTCGAGGTGCCCTTCGGTGCTGCTGTCACCGCTTTGACTGACAGGCCTGTGCAACACTAGAAACCCGGGATTAAAGTTAGCCGAGCGTAAACAAACAGTGCCGTTTGAAAGAGCAGCGAGGCGGCAGGCGGGGAGATTTCTGACCCACTTCACACTTCAGGGATGTCGTTTTACTGCTACGCTATGGGAGATAGTTCGGCTGCAAGTAGCTGAGATCAACCTAAAGCTAAAAAAATGGCATTAACAGAGGAATGGCACCACATTAGTAGTGCCTCAGACTGAGCGTTCCTCTGTGTGCACAGTGATGGTAGGAGGCCTCGTATACAGGAAAAAGGAATTTAAACCCCAGTCAGAGAAAACAGGCATTACAGCAGCAGTTACCAACTTTCTTTGGCTTTCTGCTTCACATGAAAGGCGGCGCTTAACACGTCATGTGACCAATGATTTCCCGCCTACTTCAGTCAGAGGAGCAGATTGTTATAATGGAGGACTATGAGGAACATATAGATGTATGACGGTAAAATGGTACAAGAGAGGAACGCTGGTAGAAAACCGCTAATCACGCCTTCATGTATTTATTTTACAGATCAATGCAGAACCTTTTGAACACGACAGCTGCACAGAAGTGCGTTTAGGTCTGACATAATGTCCCATAATGAGGGAAATCACTTGAGGTTTTGTCCAAATCAAAGTGAAATCAATGTGACCGACTGAATAATCTCTGTAAGAAAAACCAATAGATGAACATATTTTCTAATCTCTGTTCTATTAGCTGCAGGTCCAGCAGTGTAAATGGATCAGAACCAAGTATAAAGACATATTACTGCATTTTCTGCATCACCTCTTTATTGCTTTTAGGTTCCAGTGACAACACAACAGATACAATACTCTAATTGCACGCCTTTGTTCGGTGGTTTTAGTGACATGCAGCTCAACAGGTTTGCAGACAGAACAAATTCCCACAGCTGAGAAAGTTTAGGAAGAATCATCAGGAAACTAATTGGTGAAAGTGAGACACCTCTCACAGCCCATTTGAATCTAAAACTAAATCTGAACATAACCTCCATCCATCCATTATCTATACACAGCGTTATCCTGTGGAGGGAGTCTATCCCAGCTGACTCAGGGTGAAGGCAGGTTCACCTGGACAGGTAACCAGTCTATCACAGGGCTACACTTAGAGACAGACAACCAAATGGGAGCCTATCCCAGCTGACTCAGGGTGAAGGCAGGTTCACCTGGACAGGTAACCAGTCTATCACAGGGCTACACTTAGAGACAGACAACCAAATGGGGTAATGGGGCATCAGCTGATTGGATGGATGGATGGATGGATGGATGGATGGATGGATGGATGGATGGAGGGAAAGAAGAGCAGACAGGGAGGATGTGGATAATGCAGATCGCCAGCAGATCTGATAGCACTCGTCTTATTCTCCAACGTAACACGGGATATGCACTAATCTTATTTATTTAAGAGCTTTAGGGGCTCACAATGAGGGGCTTTATTCTGAGCGGAGCTGCAGCCTTATCATTAGCAGAGGGGGAAGGCGATTAAGAGCAAATTATAAAACAAAGAATTAAGTTCCGAGAGCCAATCTAGATGAGATCTCAGTTAAACGGAATCAATTTGGAGCAGCGTGGCGACGTCTGGACCTCACAACGGGCCAATGTTAACACTGAAGGAGAGAGAAAACGTACGATCCGACCAGGTCCTCACAATTTCATGCACTCATTTGTAATGAAATTTGAAAGGAAGATACTTCAATTACAATATACCAGTTGCACTTGTATTCATTTTACGTATTTGAAGTTTGGAAGTTGCAATACTTTGGAAGCTGACGGTGTATTATACAGTCTATGGTTCTGGTTCATTTTTTAGATTAAGATTGTTTTGGGGGCATTTTCACCTTCATTAGATGATTAGAGTTACCAAGCTAAGAGGCAGGAGTTGGAGGGAAAGAAAGCATTCAGTAGTGGTCCAGGCTTGCTGGGAATCAGATCAGAGGCTCACTGCTTGAAATCATTTGTGCCCACGTGGTGTTCACCTTAACCACCCGACCATCAGGTTGCCCCAGTGGGCAACTTGTTTCATATATAAATAAACTGAACATTGGTGCTGCAGGAAGTGGTTCATGTCCACAAGCAATGCTCCTAAAATGTAATCAGTACCTGCATGTGACAGCTGCATGTTAAGCTGGTTCTGTTCCATGTCATGACATTTGTGGACTCAGAAGATCTGTTTAAAGGTTTTATTGTGACAGGAGGGAGAGTGAAGTCAGAAAGGGGGGAATTCAAGGGAAAGATGAGGTGCAGCAGGTGAGTGGTTGGTGTGGGGAGCTAGAAGAGTGTTGGTCAGCATGGCTCGGTAGGGGGCTAACTGATGGATGCTGGTACCCGTTTTCCACCAAACCGGTTCCAGTACCAGTGTCTGACTTACACCAGTTCTTGTGTTTCCATCACCTAAGCACCGGCTCCAGGCTCTCAAAACGGGTGCTTAGCAACTCTTTGCTGGGCCAGAGCTAAACACCGTCAGGGGTTATCGAGACCAACCAGACCGATGGATGAGACACACAAGCAGTGATTTGTGTTGTTTTTCACCAGGACGTCTCTGGTCCGATCACAGATGTACTGGAATGAGTCCAGGGAGACACAGAAGTTCTGCACAAACTGTCTGCTAGAATTGTTCCCCACCAGCAGCACCACAGTGGTGGAAAACAGTACTTTGATTACTTCAGTGTGCTGCAGTATTTACGCTTAGAAATGCAGTCTTCTCGTGACAAACGAAGCTCAGCTACATGCGCTGTTTGTTCTGCTCATAGAAAAGACTGCACGAGAAAAAATCACTCGGTTTCATCTTGGACAAATCTGACATCAGAACACCCTGGTTCACTCTTTTTAAAGTCACTTTGGTTACACACCGGTCTGAGCACCACGACCACCAACAGCAGCTACCACAGCCTGCTATGTGGGGCGTTCAGGGAGCATCGTAAATTGTAGAGTCTATTGATAAGATAATGTTCAGTGAGTCGTATGTTTTGCCTGTGACAAGGTGGGAAGTGCGAATAAATGAGAAAGTTGGTCACACCAGTAAAAAAGTCAGTCTGGAGTCCTGTGTGGACTTCCATGTGGCGCGAGTGTTGTTCAGTGAACGTCTACGTATGCAGTGACGTATGGCTCTAACTTTGCTCCCTGCCAATGGAAAAGCAACCGGTTCTTAGATTGGAACCAACTAAGGACTGGAACTAGCACCTGGTTCTTCTTGGTGGAAAAGCGGTATGTGAGTCGCTGCAGTGAGCTGGTGAGGAGATGATTGGAGGAACCTGGGACACTGAGGCAGAACAATCTGAGGAGCAGCAATGAGTCGGGGTTACAGCTGGACTATTAGTGGCTGAATCTCAGGTGTGTCAGGTGATCGCCCTGTGAAGAGGAGCAAGTGGCCACACCCAAGCACAGACACACAAAGACACACACAGTCAAGACAACAAGGACAGATGAGGGGGATAAACAAAAGAAACAAGGAACAGGGAAGAGGAACATAAGTTCAACATTAAACATGTGACTTTCCCTGTGGCTTTAAAAATGTAAGGAAACTCAAATTTGGATTTCTCCAGTTAGATCAGACAACAAACTGAAAGTGGACGTAAAGTCACAGACACAGATTAGATATTATAGCATTATTATTCCTGTTATTTAT
>NW_007577762.1:1301154-1317208 GCF_000690725.1 Stegastes partitus
TTATTTTTTTCTAGATGACTCACTACTCTTTAATACCTGCCCTGTTATGAAACTGAGGGATTTTTCACAACTGGCAACCCAAAAGTTATTCCTGACTTGTTAATCATTTGTTATTATTTTCTCTTTTTCCTTTGGTTCATGCAACTCACTGAACAACTTTGCCAAAAGCTCTTGCAAGCAACATTTCTCCCTTTTCCCTTTCCTTTCCCCTCCTACCTCCTACTTTCCCTCCTGCGCTTCCCTTCCTGCTCACAGACTGCTGCATGCTTCCCTCAGCTCGGGGAGGCTGCAGGCGGTGGAGCAGCAGCAGCAGCAATCTGCTCGCTGGCTGCCAAAAATGGAATTAAGTCAGTTGCCAGGCTGGATAAGAAATTGGATTCTCTTCCTCTTCTGTTATCCCTCTGGCCCAGATCTTGTTTCCCCCCGAGGGGTATGGGGGGAGGGGCTGGGGTTAGTGGTGATGGAGCGGGTGGGGAGGGGGGGGGGGTTCAGGTGGTACGACTGGGTTAGATCTCTGCCAGGTTGCTGTCACCACAGCACCTCAGCGGGCCCACATCAGGCCACACCTGTCCCCCCAGAACCGGGCTCCGTGTCTGTGCAGCAGCTGCAGCCGGCCAGGGGTCCGAGTCTCCGGACCGGCCGAGGTCTTCCTGACAACACGCCGGCTTATTTATCTTCACGGGATGCAACACCTGGCCAGGCCTCCACCCAGCTGGACGGTAACGCCGCTGACTGATATCAGTGGAGGCTTTGGAGCTTCATCACAAATCTCCTAGCAACCTCAGCCGGCACCACGACGGAGGAACGGCTCAGAACTCGCTGTGTGAAAGTAATGTGCAGCGTGCACGGCGTCCCGGATAAAGGAAGTCAGAGGTAGTGCTGCTTTACTGTTTTGCTGTGCAGTGGGGATTGTTGGGCTCAGAAATGTCCGTGTTGGTACTTCAGAAGAATAAATCTCTGGTGCAGCTGCACATGTATGAAACATGATGTGACTGACAGGCGTTCATGGCACACGGCTGGCGGCTGTTGGTCAGTCCAGCGCTACGTAAAGATGAACTTTGACAGATCATGAAACAACTTTTTTGTAGTTTGTATTTGTCGTCCCTCTCCAATCACTGACTGAACCCGTGTGATGTTTGTCACTCTGTGGGGTCTTTAAGGGAAATATCTCAACACTTGTATAGATTTCCTTTGATAAAGTTATCCATGCTCCCCTCAGGACAAAACACGGTTGGATCACTTTGGTGTACAGCCTCAGCAGCACATTGCTGCTAACTAGCAACTCTCAGGCTGCTACTGGCTGTGGCTCAGGTGGTAGAGCAGGTTGTCCATGAATCGCAAGGTTGGCAGTTCAATCCCCCGCCCCTCCACAACTGAAGTGTCCTTGGGCAGGACTGAACCCAAACAAAAAAGTTGGTCCCAACGGCAGGCAGCACCTTGCATGGCAGCTCTGTCACCATTGGTGTGTGAATGTGATCTGCTCTCAGATGTGCGTCACTTTGGATAAAAGCGCCTGCTAAATGAAATGAAATGAAGAAAATGAAAGTCTAACTGCATGAACATTATTGTAAAATGACCTGCAAACACCAGAACTTCCTCAGTGTTGGACCTATGACTTGTGTCTATTTACAGATCTCCATCAGGGCTTCATATGGTGCCAGAGGAACTGAAAAATCTAACAAGCAGACTTTACAAAGATAGAAAAGGATGCAGTAAGATTGGTGGATCAATGGAAACCCATTTGCAGCAGTAATCAGGAGCTACAAACTGAGCTATAGTACCACAGGCTAGAGCTGCAGTGGTTGTTGTCGGTGGACGGTGCACTGCTTACACAATCTAACTGGAAAATAGACAAACAAATGCTTCCAACTTGGCAGAGAGGTTATCAGTGAAGATCCATGTTTCTGTGACGGCTCAGACGGTTTGAAGAAGATCAGCATCTATAGAGAGCAGCTAAGAAAACAAAACTTGCCCATTGTTGGGCACAAAACTGCAAGTTGTACGTTTGCTGAAGAACACCATGACACCAATGACATCAAGATAAACTTGTTTGGCTCAGATCATGTCCAGCGTGTTTTGCATGTCCTGGACCATCCGTAGTAATAGTCCTGATTGTGATGCTAACATATTAGCGACAAAAAATGATTATCATGCAAACTAAATACAGTCGTGACTCGATAATCGACCCTTAACAATCCTAAACCTGCTATCTGAGAGGTTTTTAGGAAAAACCAACAGAACCCATAAAAACAGCCTTAACATAGCGACAGCCTTGGATTGTGACTCCGACATGACATTTAATGTCACCAATCAGGATGACGGCGTATTATCTGACTGAACAATCCCACAGATTGGCTACGTTCACACTGCAGGACTTGATGCTCAATGAGGATTTCTTTGTGACTTCCTTCACGTTTCCAGTTCAATGCGACTTGTATGTGATCTGCTGTGTGAACTTCATACGACCCAAAAGTGTCCCGCATGCGCAGAAGAGGACACGACGACGTCACACGCAGCGAGCGTGCTCAGTGTTTATGGAAGTAAACATGGATGGTAACGGTGGAGCGTATCTGCCACTCCCCCGCCGCCACCGATGGAGGAAACAGAAGTGTGAGCGCTAACTAAACTAGCATCAGCAGCCAAGTACTGCCTGTGTGTTCTGGACACTTCCACCCCGTCAGAGCGCTGCCCCGGGGTGGAAGTGTCCCCGACCGGTACGAATATCATGAATCATCATGAATTGGGCCTGAATATCCAGAGAGCAGAAAGTTCTACTGGGACCAGCCCTACTAGTTATTATAACAACTATGAACAATAATGAACAACTAATGAGCCTTCCAGCATCAAGCCCTCCTCGTATCTGGACCTCCGTCTGGACAATCCGACATAAAAGAAGGTTTTACATTTAGTCAGGACTGTATCAGCTAAAGTTCTAATCAAAGTGTTGACAGTGTCAAAGATGTACGAGCTAAAAAGGTGACATTAACTAAACAGTGATGGTTTATTCGACCAAATGTGTCCATGAATATCTATATCTAAATTACTATGTTTAGAGCAATATTTATTTACAGCAATAAGTGAATCTGTGCAGCTTCGTTCACTGATGTCCTCCAACATGGCACCACCAGCGCTGGCTGCTACACGGTCTATGCAGTCATTAACGAACACATTTTAAGATGTGCAGAAATCATATGACTCCTGGGAGAGAATCAATCGCTGTAATTTTTCATTTTCTCTCCCTGTGCGTCCCATCAGCTCTTCTGGTGCGAGTACCAAACACAGCAGGAGGTGTTCCTTCAGGGGGGCTGCCGAGGGCGATGGGCGGGCTGTGAAACGGACCATCGGACCTCAGAATGCGTCTCCTCCTCTACTTTTTCATTAAAATTATTTTTCCATTCTCCCAAGAATGATTTGGAATTTAAAGTCCTCTATAATTGGCCCTATATTTTCCCGGCCTGCCGCGGCTATGCTTATCAGCGAGGGGTAAGAATTAAGACCACATAGGGAACCAAATAACATTTTTTAAAAGCTGGGAGACTTAAGTAGAAAATTGGCTTAGCATGCAGATAGCAAAGTCAACAATGGGAACATATATCCCGGCTCAGAGTGATTGAAGTCCCTGTCTTTCTGATGAACAAAGTGTTTGATTTTCACCACGGCTCTTACGTAAACTGCTAACTTGATTTCACACCCCGGATCTGAGGGTGACAACAAACACTTTAATTAGAGGAAGATGATGCAGGGAAGGGGAGGAGGGAGGAAAAGGTGATAGACGGTAACAAATCCCCAGCACACTCCAGACAGCCTAAATATACAGCCAGCAAAGCGAAATATAATCATTTTTTTCTCCTACTTTTCATATCTTATTATTTTTCTCCTCATTCTCTAGCTTGTGAATATTTTTGCATAGCTTAAAGCCGCAGTGCTATCTCACCCGAACCTACGTGGCTCATTTGCATAGTCGAGGGTTTACGCAGGAGGTTTGTGGGGCTGCAGGGGAAGCGTGTGCGCCGTAATTAGGCCTTTGTGGGTACAGTTCAGGCCGGACAGTGTCGCCGGTGTCCCGGCTTGTCGCGGCTGTAGCACCGCAGCCTGAGTGGCACCTTGTGGGCCTTTGAACCGAGCCTCTCCACACCGCCAGATTAGCTCCTTTCAGAGCGCCTCCATCCTCTAAGTAGTTGTTTTTACGCCGATAGAAGAGAAGACAGAGAATGGGAATGAAAAAAAAGAAAAAAAAGCCGAACAAAAAGCACAAACCCTCTGCACTTGATCCTGCAGACATTATTAAGCAGCCGGACAGATCACCAGAAGAGATAAACGCCGTCCAATAAACGTGCCAATCACGGCCTCCACCTTCTCCACAACCCCTGAAACAAACGCCACCTCCGCTCTCGGTTCGGGCTTTATTGGTCAGCAAATAATCAAAGCACTTTTTTTTTTCTCCTCTGGAAGGGATTAGAAAGGCGAAGCTAAGCCTGCTGGACCAGACACTAGCGGGGAGGCCAGGGGGTCTCCTTATCAGGCCTGGGCTGCTGGATGCAGCTCCGCTACAGGACAGATTGCTTTCACTCGAGCTCGTCTACAGGGAAGAACAAAGACGCACCGTCGCCGGCGTAATGCCCGAGCTGTGGCGGGACACCGAGGGCTCCAGAAGACGCCTTCATGTATTCATTATGATGAGCAGCGAGATCATACGTGCCTCCGCCTCCGCCTGCCTCCCTCCTTTCTTCTTTTCTTCTTTTCATCCATCCATCTGGCCTCCATTAAACGGGGTTAATTTCTTATTCGTAACCTGTTTTCACTGATTGTGCAGGCAGAGGATACGTATACCAACACATGGGCTGCGTTGGAGGCTTAATGCTGAGTTCAAAGCAAGTGCATCGCTTTGGAATTCAACATCTCTCACCTTTTTTTCTACTGACGGGCATCACAGATAGAAATGTGAACCAGATATTTATGATGCAAAACAAACTGACATTCTGCAGGTTTAAACAAAATCATTAAAATAGTAATAATAAAAATGAGAAAATAGTATTTTAAGAAGAAATCACTGTAGATGGACTTTGCTGTTTCGTAAAGTCAGTAATGAAGATTGTAAAATTAGAGAAATCCATCTGAGAAGTGTCTCGTCTTTACGTGTTTTGACATCATAAGTCTGTTATTTTACAGTATATTGGCAATAGATCAGCTTCAATAGTCTGTAGTTTAATTCATTTTGACTGTAAAATCAACATTTTACAGTTTATAGTATTTATTTCTACCAAACTGTTATTTACTGTAATTTTGCGGTGTCTGTCTGGAAACTTTGCTGCCGGTACTTTTACTGTTTTGATTTTTTTTGCATTTTTTATTTTTATTTTTTGTATCAGAGGCTCTTGTGTTGCTTCAGTTTATCATTTCAGATGGGAAACATGATGACAGTTTCAGCAGCACTGCAGCTCTTCTTAGAAAGCTGAAGCTAGCAGCTCAGTTAGTCAGACCACCACTACAATTTTTTCCCACTTCCTTTGAACACCAAGTTGTTCTTTAACTGTCTGCTTTAAATGTTAAACTCTGGAATATCATTTTTTAAAATATTGATCCAATTAAAAATCAGTCAGGGAAATGGTTTACATGACACTGTTCCATTAACTGTGCCATATAAATAAAGGTAAGTGGACCTGACTAACAAAGACAATAAACATTAGTGACATATTAGACTCTGTATCTCAGAAGTCAGAAGTTTTAACTCTAATGTGACACCTTTGTAAAAATGCTCTTCACATCCTCAGAGCTGCTTTTGCCTCTGAATCATATTACAAAGGAAGTTTCAATTATAGCTTCTTCCTCACTTCACTGTGGCTGAGATTCACAGCTATGAACCGACAACGTTAAGATGAAGCTACTCTTGATCAAATGTTGAGAGGAGGGTCTGGATCCACCACAATATCTCTAGCAGTGCTGCTACAAGCTCACGTTTAAAAAAAAATGAAGGGGAGTTGCAGTGAAGTACAATAGGCTCGGTGGTTAGCACCGTTGCCTCGCAGCTAGAAGGTCGTCGGTTGGCGTCCCGGTGAGGACACCCGGGATCTTTCTGCGTGGAGTCTCCATGTTCTTTTCATGTTCCCCCAGGTTCTCCAGCTTCCTCCAAAACATGCTGAGGTTAATTGGTGATTGTAAATTGTCCTACTATACCCCTCGTTCCGTGCTTGGTTGTCTGTCTCTAAGTGTAGCCCTGTGATAGACTGGTTACCTGTCCAGGTGAACCTGCCTTCACCCTGAGTCAGCTGGGATAGACTCCAGCCCATCGTGAAAACATTCGGAGTCCTCTTTCCATCATGGTTTTCATTGCTGGAGCTTTGGTGAAGCAGCAGCGTCCTGGGCTCTATATAAGAGCAGATCATTTACTAATATGCATGCAGATAAAATGAACTGTCTACCACAAGGTAACCTGCCTTTAAACATATCTTGCCATTCTGTCTCTTTTACTGTGAATGGCACAGAAGTTTACAAAATAAAAATCAAATTGTGGTCAAAAGGTCTTGAAACTAGTGATTGAGATCATAAACATATTTGGTTTCCAGGATGATTTTCTCATAGACGTCTATACAACCAGAGGAGTCACAAGTTTAATTCTCTTCTGCGTTGGCTTCACTTTTCATACCTGGAGCGCTGCGTCCATCCTTTAAATACAGCACATCACTTCTTTTTTCTGCTACTGTGCAACCAGCGAGAGGCTCCATAGTTGTACGTCTTCAGTCTTTCTTTTGTTTGACTTGTGCCACCTCTTTCTGTGTGACAGCCGGCTTGCTGTTACATCTGTCAACGTCACTGTTCTCTATCACCACATGTTGTATGAAGTGTTTTGCTCAGAAATGTTTTTATGTGGGTGGGACACACAACGCTACAGTTCTACTCAAAAGTCACAAACGCATCAATAAGTGACACAATAAATGGACCAGAGGGCTGCAGTGGGATCCAAACCCATGTATGTACACAGCAGGTAGATCACAGCATGCAGCTCACTTTGTCCTGCATCTGAACACTTAAACCCAAAGGTGTGCGTTCTGTCTCACGTTGCACATCTTTATGTAACACGGTTCTGCACAAAGCAGCTCCCAGGAACTCTCTGTAAACAGCAGGAATCCAAACGTCGTCCCTGTCGGCCATGTTGCCGCTCCGCTGACATGTAACCCCAATTTGCGTCACACTAATTCCAAGTTTTAAATTACATCTCTTTCTTTCTCCTCTCTCCTTCCCTTTCTCTTATTATCTCTGATTTCTCCTCGTCAGGTCTCCACTCTCGCTCCTTGTTCTCCCTCTGAGTTGTCGGCCCTCTGGGGTTTTTGGCTCATTCCCTGTGCAAGAATAAAGGCAAAATAAAAGAGCCCGAGGAGGCGACGTGGCGTTGGGCGGACAGAGCGGCGCCAGGACTCCCCACCGACGCACAGCGCTGCCACAATCCAGCAGCCTTCCCCAGAATCGCCCAGAGCCGACTGGAACATGTGACACGCCGAGTCAGAGTCACCCAGACGTCTCACAGCCGGCGTTTTCTGCACAGGAGCTGCTGATTCTCGTATTAATCTGATCGTGTTGTGACAGAAATCATCATTTTCTCCTCGATTTGTTTGGATAGTTTGGGTTCTACCAGAAGACCTTTGACTCGTCTTTTTAAATCTTTATGTTTCACCGACACTTATGAGACGTGTGATTTAGAACCTAATTAAGACAAAAACCAAAGATAAACAGTATTTTTTCATTTAAATAAAAGTGCGACAAATCACTGACAAGTTTAAAAACTATACAAACATAACAGAAATACAATCTTATGAGAGAAATAGAATATATAACTAATAATAGATGAACATTTTCAAATAAGGAAATCTTTAAATGTGGTAAAATTATACTTTGGCTTAGTTCAGAATCTTATATTGAATTTCTTTTTGGAACCGTTTAGATTTACATTTACTTGACAACAAAAAATAACAGAAGTAGGACGTAAAACCCAGAGACACATGGAGCGTGGACATACCGGCATCCATGTCCATCAGCCCTCGGAGCAGGTGTGTTTATGGGCTGGAAAGCTCCTCTTCATGCAACTAAACTGTGCATCTCTGCTACATGCTTTTATAACGGTTTGCATCTGATGCATTGAATTGAATCTTTTGAGCTATTGTCTGTCTGTTGCCAGTAAACATATACTCTGGTTTTATGGTTCAGGCTCAGTCCGGCCGGTTCTACCTGTCAGTGCCACGTCATGAGAACTTGTGATGAATTCCCCTCCAATAAAAGAGCATAGGGTGTACTGGTTGGATGCTAAAGAGTCAACCGAGCAGTGGAGGAGTTTGTACCAACGTCGATTTCAAAGGTAGTTTAACCGATGCTAAGCGCTTCAGAGCAGCAAACAGCCTTTCTCTGTTGTGAATGAGCAGATTCTGAAACAAGGATATGTTGAGAAGGTTCAGGCGATGCTGTTCTCCTCATCACTTAATAAAGCAGTTAAACATGTAGGGCAGTGATCCACCGACACACTGACATTCAACACGGAGGTTAAAAATCTGATGCTACATTAAGGTAATTAGAGACGACTGTTCCAATGTGCTGCTGCAAGGTGGCTCCATGATGAGCACCATCGCCTCGCAGCTAGAAGATCCCCAGTTCACGTCCCGATAAGGACACCCGGGATCTTTCTCACTAGGGTCATGGGGGGCTGAAGTCTATCCCAGCTGACTCAGGGTGGAGGCAGGTTCACCTGGACAGGTAACCAGTCTATCACAGGGCTACACTTAGAGACAGACAACCAAGCACACTCACATTCACACCTACGGACAATTTACAATCACCAATTAACCTCAGCATGTATTTGGACTGTGGGAGGAAGCCGGAGAACCCGGAGAGAACCCACGCTGCACGGGGAGAACATGGAGACTCCACGCAGGAAGATCCCGGGTGTCCTCACTGGGACGCCAACCAGCGACCTTCTAGCTGTGAGGCGACAGTGCTAACCACTGAGACACCTTGCAGCCCAACTTAAAATTTAGTTGCCTAAATTGAATCACTTAAAAAATCTGCTGATTTTTTTTTTTGCCTTGAACTTTCAGGAGTTTTGTTTTTGCTGTAACATCATATTCACATCAATCATTGATCATTTCCTGGAGCTGTTTCTAACTAACTGAATGTGTTTATGAAAGAGCTAATAACTAACAACCTGCTTGCATGGGGCATTTGTATTTTGATAACTCGTGGAAAATGTGAACGTAGATATTTTTTTTCAATTTCCCCAGAATCGGTGAGATGCTGAACAAGTTATTTCCACAGCAGTAAAAGTGTCCCAGATGACAGATGTCGTGTCGGCGCACGTGTCTGGAATGCGTATTGTCAACCGACAGATGGCTGAACTCTTGTGAAATGTGCTTCTTCTGTGTGAGGACGGAGGACGAGAGCGCATCTGTCGGTGGCCTCGTCAGGCGGCTTCTACCCAACATGGCCACAGGACTCGGGCAAGAGGTGACACGACGGCAGGGGCATGTGAGACAACAGATTCTGAAAGGTCACGCCGAGACAGAAAAGACGTGAAAGCCTTCAGGACTCCTGTCCCCGAGGATGAGGACAGAGTTGAAGGGTTGAAAAGTTCATCCATAGGGGAGAAGAAAGGTGAACGAAGCAGTCATGCAAAAATCTGACATGAGGACAGGACGGGGGCGTGGCCGGATTAGACCGGGCTAAGGTGACAGAGGACAAATAATAGACGGTGCAGCGCCGAGTGTTTTACAGCGTAAACCGAGATGGTTTATGTTTCCTTTGGCTTGAGCGGTCGTTTCCAGCAAATATGCTCGTCAAGGACAAAAACGTTTGAGGAGTTTAATTAAACTGTGGAGATAAAAGTGAAACCAGAATCACTCGGTGATCCTGGTTTACTTCAGCAGTCGTGTTGGATCAGAACAGAGACACAGACGGACACGTTTCAGCCCAAAATGTCCAAACTGTGTTCTGACCTCTTCAGCTTTCCTGCACTTCATGGTGCTGTGGGTTTGGTTTTAAATGGATGAGACACATCGACACTCAATAATTAAGAGCAACAAAATGGTTTTAATTTTTTATTTTTTTTGCAAATCTATGAAATGCTGTTAAATTGATAAAATCCAAATGAATGTATTGTTCCAGGTGTCAGGGTACTATCCATCCAAAAAGGCCCAAATCTAAGCGTTTTTGCTGCTGTGGTGGACAAACTACAGCGTGTTCTAAAAGGCATTTTTGTGTTGATGCTTTTTCCTGCTTAGAGAGAGAGAGACATCATAGTCCTGCATATTAAATGTGTAACTCTGATGCAGCCAGATGAGCATTTAGGGGTTTAACCAACAAACTGAGACTACGGCCACGTTTACACATCGCCGGGATTCGCAAAAACGTTTTCAACATTGTTCACACCAGATCATTTACACAAACCCGCATAAACCCGTCATTAAGCGCTGTCATGAGCTGCCAGACCTACAGGGGGCAGTGTAACGACAAGCATAAAGCCATGCTAGCCAACAACGAAAACTTCCTGTGACTTTAACGATAATGGGGTGGTTTGTTTGGACCGACAGAGAAGTGGAGCTGCTCCTAAATGTGGTGATAGAGACACAACAAGTAAAACACTTGAAGACATTGACTGTAAACATGTCAGTCCGTATGTGGACGTAGCCGAACTGCTAACATGGTCACACACTGCGACGTCAAACTCTGTCTCCTCCTGTCTACATGCAAACGTAAAGATGGAGTTTTTCCAAATCTCCACTTTCAGATGTGATCGTTTGGCGACTCGTAGCTTCGTTTACGTGTGAACCAAAGGCCTGTTGAGACATCACCGCGGCCTTAGAGGACAACTCTGAAGCTTCTCCTCAGCTCCGTCTAACATACGATTAGTTGTCTGGAAAGGAGCGACAGAAAAGCAGTCAAATAAATGATGAAGATGTCGAGTAACAACATCTATGTCAAGCACAATCCAGGAGACGATATGTGTCCTTCATAACACCACTGATGATGCAGTTTAGTTGTATAGGAATGTCGTTTCTCATCAGGGGGAGAGGCCTCACATGTGCTTTGGTCATGCAAGTTCTCTGCATTCCACTCACAAAAGAACTAGAAAGAATTGTACTAAATTCTTAACTTTAAATTAAACTGAAAACAGTCCCTCTGACTACAACACAACACATCCTGTTTGGTCATAACGTCTACTTCTAAATATGCTAATTTTAGCTGTGTAATACAATCTAAACACTGCTTTTAACTCATTTTAAATGTTGAACTTGGTGCAGCTATGGTGAATGCTGCATGTAGTTTTTAAGCCTGAAGGTGAGGTTTGGGTGTTTTATACAGAAACTGGGTGGCATCATGTGTTCGGACCTGAGGAGAGCGGACAGACGGAGGACAAATACTTTCTAAGGTGAAGCTGAAGGTGTGAAGTGCGGCGCTCTGACCCAGAGCGACACGCTGACGTGATCTGAGGCGACAGACGGAGAATTCCTCTCGTTGTTGTGTTCATCTGAGGCCAAACTAGCGTTCTGTTGAGGAGGAGACGCATCGCCGTGTCCTGCAGAGAGAGGAAGACTCGACACTTTCGCTCCTCCGTCTTCACCATTAACCATTAATCGGCGCGTGGAGGAGCGGGTCTGGACCCACACCAGCACTTTAGGGTGTTTTCTATCAGTGCCATTCCAGGCAGATGGTGCAGTAAGTGTGATTGGCAGGAGAAGTGGAAGAAGCAGCGACAGAGCGGATACTGTTGCCAGGGAGCGTGGGGAGGGGGGATAAGAGGGTGCGGTGAGCGGGGAGGGGGTACAGGGCGTGACCAGTCTTAATTATCCCAAATGGCTGCCAAGTGCTGGCGCTCTGACAGTGTTTCAGAACCGAGTGACGGGTTTCCAGCTCCACTGATCATCTCTTAGTGGTGTGGAGGTTTCTGAAATGCAAGTGATGAATGTGTTGTGTGCAAACAGCCTGTGTTTGTTTCCATCAGCCGCTCTCACACTTCTTCCCATGAAACACAAAAGAAGAATGAAGGGAGGCAGCCAGCGGCGGCTATCGGAGCATCTGAACCGGCTGTGAGTTTTAATCCCTGGTTTAGATGAGTTTCTCCGATCCACTCTGCAAATCCCCGCTGGAATGCGACCGTGCACACGTCACTCTTGCTGAGATACGGATCGACTGATGCGGCCTGCAGAGCGGCCTCGAGGAGCGGATGAACAAAGCCGACCGCTACCGGGTTGGACGGCGCAGGTGCGGCGTAACCGCCTGGAGAGGCACCAAAATGGCAGATGGGTGTTGGGTTCATAGGGGCGGAGAGGAAGACGGAGGCCTTGTGGAGACACCGGGCTGCCCGCCTCTGCTCTCTGAGTCACGCAAGGGGGAGGAGATAACCGGCCATCGCAGGTGAGATCACCAACGCTGGGTTCAGTCTGAGGTCAGGTGGAGCTTCTACAACGCCCTTCATTTCCACACCGCCCATGCCACCAAGAAAAAGCGTCGCTCCGTTGCAACCGCATTTCCTCTCTGCTGTCTGTGTTGTTGTTGTGGCGCTACAAGGTCGTGAAAACATTCATAATCCCCTCATTGTTGGTTCACAAGACATAACAAACAAACGACAAGCCGCAGCCCTGACGCCAGCCAAACCCGAACATGGTCACAGTCGACTCAGACGACCGAATGGACTTGCTTGTCCTTATATGTTCAGCGGAGGAGCGATGAAAGCCGGAGCTCATATCCAGCTCAACGGTCAGAAAACCGCATTCCCCACATTCCTCCTGCGTCCTGACAACCTGAGCTGCTGACAGACAGCTTCACTGACGGCTGTAATTACTGCCAGAGCTCGCAGCCATGGGAAATACTATCACCAACCATCTACTTCCCTCCATCGAGGCTCTGTGTGCAGCATGTCTGCATGTCTTTGTGAGTGTGATGTTGGTAAAACTGAAGCATCCATCAGGTGCTGAACATGTCCATGTTGCATTCTGACAGTCCAGTCGACTGCCGGAAAATTCAATTGAACAAACTGATGAAGTTCCTGAAAGCATTTTTTCTCAATTAGGTTCTTAGTCTGAGTGATGCCATCCAACAGGAGCACTGACCGCCTCCTGCCAGAGCTCCACCGGTTTAGCTTATTTGATGGCGTGCTCTGTCTGTGTGCCTCAAGTAGACGAGACTGTATGAATAGATTCTGATTCATGATTTTTTTCCAAAGCTTGTATCTGGCATTTCTTACAACAGATTTTAAAATGTATGTTTAGCATTTTCTTACAGTTTTGCCAAATAATTTTACTACATCTGCCATATCTGCATGCCTTGAGCATTTATTTAAAAACTGAATATCTTAACACTGGGCTGCACGGTAGCTCGGTGGTTAGCATCGTTGTGTCGCAGCTAGAAGATCCCCGGTGAGGACACCCGGAATCTTTCTGCGTGGAGTCTCCATGTTCTCCCCGTGCAGCGTGGGTTCTCTCCGGGTTCTCCAGCTTCCTCCCACACAATCCTAAAACATGTTGAGGTTAATTCCAAGAATCAGTGGAAGAACAGTTGCAGCAGTAATCAGGAGATACAGAAGGAGCCATAGGACCAGTGATCAGCTGTCCTCCTAAAATAATGCCACATACCTTACATACAGTGACCCACAACTGAGGGAAGCATTCCTCAATCAGCAGAAAGAAAGAAGAAAAAGTAATTCTCCTTATGGGCATAAAACCCTAAAAATGTTTCCCATCACTGCAACTCTTGGTGGCATCTCTGATCTTCTGATCTATAGGATCACAGGATCGGACTGTGGACGGTGTTGCACGGTACTTTTTGCACCACTGTCTCCTTAGAATTACTTCTACAGACCTAGAAATTGTTTTGCCAGTCACTTTATATGCTGACAGACATATTTGCTGAATGAAGCAGCAGATTTGTAGAGTAGCAGTAGTAGATTTGTTCTATGGCACTTATCTAGATTGTTCTCTCCTGACGAGATCCTTGCTTGTGTTGTATCTGCTCTGATGTATGTCGCTTTGGATGAAAGCGTCTGCTGATTCATGAACCCAGTCAGAGAGGTGCTCTTTGTGGATGTGGCGGAGGAACATTTCGGGGATCGTATATTTTATTACAGATACAATCAGCTGGCAGGGAGGCGTCCTCGTCAACTTCTCATTCATCTGATGAGTGATTTTCAAGTGTTTAAAAATCAAACTGCTGTTTGTAATCGGCAGAAACTGACTGTTTAGCAAAAAGTGTTTCTGATCCACTTCTCTTCATTAGAAGGTGTCTGTCAAAGGAGGAAGTAATCATATGTGTGTGTGTGTGTGTGTGTGTGTGTGTGTGTGCGCTCTACATGCATGTGTCAGGTATGTGTGTGTGGGAGTCATCCCCTTCCTCAGGCGTCTGTCACTGACTGACAGCTAAAGCGGCGGGTCGGGAGGACAGACAATACTGAGTAATGAGAGCTGCGGTAAACAGGCCGGGCCATGCCTCTGCCACCACCGTGCAGCTATAGCGTGACATGTCAGCTCCACGCCGCCGCGCTTTGTTTGTTCGTCACCTGTCAAACCTGGAGAGGGCTGAAGTGGAAAAGAGGCGCTCATTAATACCAGCTGATGATTAATATTTCCAACATGCAGCCGAGTGATTCGTGTGACACGTCGTCATGTGTTGAACACACACAGCGGCGACTCCGGGTGTCTCCTCCGATTGCTCTGATTGGAGAGGGCTTTTTTTTTTTCTCTACAAACAGTTTGTTTTAAGTGAAGCTGCTCTGCTGGAGGGAAAAAACATATCCACTTGTACCGTGGTTGAACCTCAGTAGGTGGAGTTAAGAGCCATGAAGCCTCCAGTGTCTGTATGCTGCAGTCAGATGTATTCAAACCCGTCCATTAAAGAAAAGGCAAAATCCACAAGAGTCACTCAAATAAGTAGAAACTGAAAAAAGTAATCATAAATACAAATGTGTTAAATTATAATTTAGTGAAATAAGACGTTGCTTTTGAATTGTGGTTGAAAAGAATAAATAAATAAATAAATCGTCCGGATTCTCAAATGAATTAAAATAAATCAGAAAACACACATACCTGCAAAGCGTGGACTCACACATGCTTCTAAACAAACAGCAGTCGTGGCCGTTCGTGTGTGCACGATGGCGACAAGCTGCTTCGTTAATTGTGTTTGGCTGGACAAAAAAAACAGCAAACAAACAAACAAAAAAATGGCATTTTACTCATTAACAACAGGAATGTGGGATGCAGCACAAACAATCTGCAAGTGTCCAGTTTTCTATTCCACTCAACACAACGACCGGTTGTGATATTGCAGTAATCCAGCCGTACATGTTGAACAGAAAACTCCACACAGCGNCAGGAGAAATATGATCTCTGTTACTGGTTCCTGTTAGAACTCTGGCTGCAGCATGTTGGATCAGCTGGAGGTTTTTGAGAGAGTTATTGGGACATCCTGATGATGAGGATTTACAGTCGTCCAGTCTAGAAGTTATAAATGATGGACTAGTTTCTCAGCATCAGCATGTTCCTGATTTTTACCAGATTACGTAGATGAAAGAAGGCCGTCCTACAGACTTGCTTTATGTGGCTATTGAACCACATGTCCTGGTCAAGAACAACTCCAAGGTTCTTCACAGTAGAACTGGAGGCCAAGGCGATGCCATCTAGAGCAGCTATCTGGTTCCATGGTGTGTTTCTGAGGTGTTTAGGGCCAAATACAAGAACCTCAGTTTAGTCAAAATTCAAATGAAGGAAATTCCAGGTCCTCCAGGTCTTTGTCCTTCGGACATGCCTGGAGTCTGACCAACTGATTGGTTTCATTTGGCTTCATAGATCAATACAACTGAACATTCATGGTTAACAGAAGTGAACAGAGGTTTCCTATGTTAGAGTTAAATATCTGCTGAGCCGTCCATCCACCCCGTGCTCCTCCCTGTTACCTCACTGTCTACTTGCTTCTGCTGTAGTGATTATGGCCACGAGTGGGTTCTGCCACTCAGACGTGTTGTTGTTGGACATTTACTGGAACAACTGGTGCTGCCTCACACAAGGTGCTTAACAACAGAACCTGG
>NW_007577762.1:1317923-1331943 GCF_000690725.1 Stegastes partitus
TCTCTCTCTCTCTCTCTCTCTCTCCGTCTTCCTCTCGGTACCGTGGGTCGAGGCGCCATTTCTGCCACGCAAGACGTCCGTTGTCGGTGGAGGATAAGAGAAACCCGGGACCATGCTGACGCTGCTGACCTCCATGTATCTGGTGGTGCGGGCGGTTTCCTCGCAGGTGAGTTCAAAGCTGACCGCGCGTCCTTGAACGCACCATTAGAGGCAGCCGAAGTGGACCGCAGCAGGACTCGGTCCGTTCACACGGCTGCTCTGCGTCAGTGAGGTGTGTCTCATCGGGGTTTGTTGTAGCTGCAGTGGGGAGCAGGCGGGACTCCGGTGTGTTTTCTACCTTTTCCCGGCTTCAGGTGTGAACATGGCCGCCGGGAGCCTCGCAGCAGCTCCGTGAGTGGAGCAGGTTGCGTCTTTTCTGACCCGTCATCATTAATTCAGAGAGAGTCGTGTCCTCCCGGCAGCTTTGGTAAAGTCAGCAGCGCCATGATGAAGTTAGGCAGAGGAACCACAGCAGCTTCCGCTCTGGCTCCTACAAATTAAAAGTGTTCATTCATCGATACATGATTATTAAACTCAACTCGAGAGGTTTTTAAATCTGTAAAGTAAAGCAAGCATTAAAAAAAAGGAACACAATTACTTTAAAAATATAATTAAACATCTTATTTTGTGTGTGTAAGCAATATCACACTGTTAATATATCAATTAATCAATATTAAATATACAATATGGTCAATGTAGTCATACACTAGATGTACAGTTGTCCTCACATTTATTCTTTTTTTTAAATTATTCTTTTTAACCACAATCCAACAGCAACATCTTATTTCACTAAATTAGAATTTTTATTTATTATTACTTTTTCAGTTTCTCGTTATTTGAGTGACTGTTGGGGATTTTGCTTTCTTTTTAATGGAAGGGGATGAATACATCTGAGGACGACCGTACATGTTGTCATTTTTACATTTCACTTTACGATCAGAAACAACAACAATAAGGCAGCCTCGCTCGTTTCAGTGATTTTAGTTTCAATAAATTAGTTGTTTTATTCACAGTTCTCGCCTCTCAGCCGTCACTGTTTTGAGAAAACACCAAAACCACAGCTTTCACTTATTTCTGATTGTCTAAAGAAATGCAATCAAACCAGAGAATGCTTTGTTCTTCCAGCATGATAACAAAATGCAGCTCGACCAGTCTGGAATATAAAAACAAGACTGAAACATCCAGATCTTAGGAGCTGCAACAGGTCAAATGTGTCCCAACATATGGTTCCTGTGAGGCTGCAGAAATGCTCTGGCCTCCACATCACATTCTCCAGACATGAAGACTCCAGAAAAAATCCCATCATCGTGTTTCTATTTGTTTCAGTGGAGAAAAAATGTGAAAAGTTCCCATTCTCACTAAAGCTGTGACTCATTTTGCAAAATCTGTTGAAATAATCACAACAGTCAGACTCAACGTGACTCTTTTGTTTAACTCTTCAGATTTTCACTTGTTTTTTTTTTCTTGTGAAATTGGTCCTTGATATCATAATAATTAAAAGTAAAAGCAGAAATGATAACTCGCTGACTGCCAGAAGTCTAAAACGATGCGACATCAAAGCAATTTAATATGATGAAAGATAAAATGCACTCCCAGTGAGACGAGCATGTCTGCAGTACAACATAGAGTTTGTGAATGAATTTTATTGTCAGATAACTTCATGAAGCCCAAGAGTTCACATTTAAAGGATGTATTCAGTCTTACATCGTTCTGTCACGAATATGATCGGCGCTCTTTTCAGCTCTGATCATATTTATGTTCACCATGAGAGCAGCAATTATAGATAGAATATAATATACACAGCATCATCTGCTGCTCATCTGGCTTCTAGATCATGAATCTGTTTGGCATCATTTAGCCACATCTACATTCCAAAAAGCTCTTTCCCACCTCCTGTTTAAACCTTTTTTGAGGGTTGCGTCATGATTTTCTTAAAGTCTCCGTCTTATTTTAAATTTATCGCAGTTATCCGTTTAATCTTAACGTTTTTAAGGATGTTCGATTGGTAGAAATGTAGGTAAGAAGTATCAAAAGGATGACTAAAACTATATGAAGGCAATTTTAATGTGTGTTTTGAAAAGGAAACAAAATTTTAAGTTCTCTCAATGAGTTTTATTTTGAAGGCCACATTGCAGTGCTTCCTGTCCTCCTCCGTGTGTTTGCTGCTGCCTTGATGCAGCAGAGCAGCCTGCAGATTATCAGCACCGAGGTCAGTTCCAGCCTGGCTGCCAGCACTACACAAGGCAGCTTTACAGAAACTGAACCCGGCGAGCAGCACAGAGACCCAACATGGCCGCCCTGATAGGTGTCCTTGATAGGCTGAAGGATGGACACAAGTCTGTAACTGAAAACCTCACCCGGCTGACACACACTCTCTCTGAACACATTCATCTCCAGCTAGCAGTTGGTTCACACACACAGCAGATCATTCTCGTCATGTGTGATGGGTGTTTGAATCTGCTGATGGAACCTTATCTGTATTTCTGCAGACTGAAGTCAAATCTCTGTCCTGTTAACTTCTTCTACTCCAGATGGGAAAGCAACGACTTTGTTAACCCGACTTTGTGCACAACAGCATGTTAAATGAGGGCAGGCACAGCTGTTTGTCTCAACTGCATGAAAGATCCTGTCTGGTGAAAAGCAAATGTTTTATCTTGTCAACATGTTCACATGGTTCTTCTTGCCTGTGAAGATTCTCAGTCATCCCAGTCGTGGTTATTCTGGTAGATGAATCGTAGCAACTGGACTGGATTGAGTTCCTTAAAGACGTTCCACCTCTCATCCAAGAGGCTTCATCAGCTCTGACTGACTAGTTGGGAGTTCCAGACATCCTTAAGGAGCTTTTGGTTCTTCTTATACGCATGAAGACACATCATGAGTAAAATAAGCACCATGGTGGAGCACCATAGTTGACCAAACTGGTGCATCAAAAACATGGATTCATGTGTAACAAATCTAAAGAAGCAGTCCTGTCAGCTTGCGAGGTAGTCCTTTCTGGATCATTTCTGGTTTTAACACGTACGGCTGAATTACTCAAACGGTGCAGCTTGTGTCGCGCAGGGTGGTTCTGTTGTTTGAGCAGGTTCTAAGTCAGAGGATGTGGTTGAGTGGAAGCATGGAGTGGACGGAGAGAGGCAGGAAGAGGTGGTGTAGAGTTACAGTGAAGTCATGTTAGGGCAGGAAGGGATTATTGTCATTGAGAAAACTTTGACTGATCGCTGTCGTCATGGAACAGCGACGCCACACTTGTTAGTTTACTTCTGGTTTATGCATAGATGTTGTATAAAGACAGTTGTGTATACTGCACCAATATGGTGTGTTTTTGTTCCTGAAAAGGAAAAGACGTGTTTGCCTGCTGACCTCCTGACCGTTGTTTGTGCGGGACGAAGTCAGACTGTTTTGCTGCTCTGCTCTATAAACGTCAGCAGATCAGACAGCTCTGTGCAGATTTACCTCCTGCGAGGCCGCAGATAACAGGCTGACCGGCAACTTAGCAGGTTGGCAACTGAACCCAGTCGCTTCCTGTAGTCTGGGGAGTGAACTTGACCTCCAGTGACCTTTAGACATTTTACTTTCACCAGCCGCCCAGAACAATCCAGGGAACGAGTGGCAGAGGTTGTGGAGTTTAGAAAAATGGACCTTGTGAGTTTAAATTCCCAAAACAATGAGAAAAATGTTTAGATTAAATAAATGTTTACACTTTATGAATTCCTGTAAGGCTAGAGTTGTACATCAGAGGGTGTGCACGAGGCTCGGTGTGGACGTTTGTGCAACTTGTTGTGTTTTGCAGCCATTATGTAGGCGCGAATGTTCAGCTGTTTCATATATACACCAAATAAGTAGACACCTGTCTGCTGCACATATATGGACTGGGCTCTCCAAACAGACTGGGAGGGGGCAATGGATCCTGGTGTTCATTGGTTCCTTAATTAGTCTGTGGTCTTCTCAAAGTGTTCTTGAAAAGGTTTTGGTCCTGAAAAAATGGCCTGATAGTGAGTTTCTCAGAGACTAGAGGAGTTCCCCTGGTTCTTTGGATATTTTTGAAGAATTTTAAGGACTTCTTGAGCATTTGGGGTCCTTCAGCAGGTTTATCGCAGACTTCCAGGAGTTAGGAGTTTAAGCTATGTTTTCTGTAGGTTCTATGGGGATTTAGTTGGTTTCTCATGCAAAATGTATGTAACAACAGAACAAATGTGGAAAAGCTCTTTACTTGGGACATTTAAGTCACTTAAAGGATCATTAGGTGAAGCTGCTTACCTGACTGGAGGCAGCAGAGAACCACGGTTCACGCCCTGCACTGCTCCCCTTCATCTTCCTCTGGTCAGTTGTTCTCAGTGTGATGAGCTACAACTTTGCAAAAGCAGTTTTCAGGGCGTTACGAAGTCCATCAGTAGACCTGAGGAGTTTCTGATGGTGTTGCAGATACTTTGGACACCAAGGATGCTTTTGTAATGATTAAAGAGATCCTTAAGTTGAAGTCGTCGTTGTTCTTCTTCAGAATACTTTTGATAAGGTCCCCTTGAGGTTACCAGTGGTTCTTAAAGGGATTCTAAGGGTCCACAGTGGTTCTGGAGGAGGGTCCAGGGACACCAGAGGAGCTCCAACGTTTCCAGGATTTTGACTTGTTTCAGTTGTTTCAGTGCTAAGAACGTCCTTCAGGAGTATTAAAGGTTTTCACNACGACCGGTTGTGATATTGCAGTAATCCAGCCGTACATGTTGAACAGAAAACTCCACACAGCGAGCCGACAGGATTTTTTCTTTCAGTTTGTTACGAATGAAATCCTGGAAGTCAGAATGTGTGTTTTTGAAACTGTCATCAGTACGCTGCAGTTTTAGGATGCTCAGGCCTGACAGCTCGCTATCAGTCACGATCAAGCAATCAAATTTTATTTATATATAAGATCCCGGGTGTCCTCACCGTGATGTGAACCGGCGACCTTCTAGCTGCGAGGCAACGGTGCTAACCACCGAACCACCGTGCAGCCCACAAATCTAATTTGGACAAGTTGATTTAATTTACCTAAAAGGGAAAGTGTAGATGTCTTGAATTGAAGGGGATTGAAGGTGTCTTTAGTTAGAACTCATCAGAATGAAGCTGTGATTATCTGAAACTCTAACAACTCATCATTCAGTTGCAGATATCAGCAGATAAATTGTAGATATCTGCGATGAGAGACACAAATTACAGACATGTGACCCACTTGCACGAAATCAGTCGCATTGACGGTATTGGTTAAATATTATACGTTACCTACGTTTAGAAAACAACTAAATGGAGCCATCTAAGTAATAAAAATCTGTATTTTATCACATGTTAATTCAGGCTGTATCTGGGATATATGGGTCACATATCTGCAAACAAACCCAGTCTAGCTACTGGATGTTAAAAAGGCTCGCCGGAAACACCTTCAACAGGACCGATGCTGTAACCTCAGCAAATAAAACAAACATTATCTGCATGGTTTGTGCAACAGAACCGGGCCACAGAGGACACCGGATGCTAAAGAGTGGTCAGTTATTGTCTTGAGATGATACTGCATTCAGCTGTCGCACTGCAGAAATACAAACGGTTCAAGAAGTTTCTGAGAACGTTCTGATTCATTCACGCTGTGTGATGAGTCTCCATGTTGGTCTCCACTGTAGCCCACAGAAGACAAACTGACATGTTCTGCCGGTGAGCGTTTCATGCTGATGAGACAGACTTTGGGTGGAGGTTTTCACTTGAACCACTTCGCCTTACAGTAAGGTTCTGCTCCAACATGACAGCAGCATGACAAACTGGTGCTTCAGCTGCGTGAATGTTGGTTCCCTCGGTGACAGGATTTCTGCCTGCAACTAGAATCACTGCAACATGTGTGTTTGATTTTCACTGCTCTTAATTGACTGACTGACTGACTGACTGGCTGTTATTGGGGCAGGTTTGGACCTGCTGTGAAAGCAACTCAAGGCTGCATAATCAGGCATTGTTTGTGCCAGCGATGGCTGCGTGAAGGAATGCCAGAATTCACCTCACGGTCAGAGGAGTCGCCGCCAGGATTCAAGCAGCGACAGGCTGCCTGGACGCTCAGGGTCACAGCAGTGCAGGGTTTTGTCATCGCCAGCATTGTTGTTCATCCACAGGTCTGCTGGTGTTAAAGCAAAATCTTGGATGTATTCAGAGGTTGAAGTGGTGGCGCCGGGCACCGTCACAGGTTTGATTCCCTCCAGGACCACCCAGAAATCCTGCAGGTTTCATCTGAGCGTGACGTCCTGGGTCTGAACTCACAGACTGTGTTTAAAGTCGTGGTTGTTCTTCTACACTTCGATGCACAAAAGGTGAACGAAGCAACAGAAATCACCACAACAGCAGCTCTCCAGGTCGGAGCAGCACTCCTAGAAACACATCTTTTCTCCCAGCGAGGCGAGCAATCCTGGCTTTCTCTTTCTCTGTCTCTCTTTTTTATTCTCTTTCACTTTCTCTTATTTTAAATGTTGGTTTTAAAGACTTCATAGTTTACTTTGTACTGTTTGGTTTTATTATAGTGTTTATGATATATGATGTCTTCTTTATGTTCAGCACTTTGGTCGACTGTGATCGTTTTTAAATGTGCTCGGAAGGAGCTCGCTTTGACTCGACTTTGGTGAAGATTGTAAGATTTGATTTTTTGTGAGTTTGTTTCTCGATGTGTCCGGTTATGTTCAGCCCTACTTTAAAATGAATGCTGATGATTTTAGAGTTCCTCTTTAGCTTCCCTCAAAAAGTTTTCACAAGAAATATCATCTAAAGACTCATTTCCATTAAAAAAAAGCTCAGATCTCCGTCTTCCTTCTAAATGAAACTGTGAACTTTTCCGTAGCACCACCCTCAGGACAAACTTTAGCTCCGTTCATGTTATTTCTATATTTATAGTTTTGCCCTGGCTTCATTTTTTAAAAATGTCCCTTCTTGCTGAACTCTTCAGATTTCTCCTTTCTTTATCAGAGGAGTCCACTGTTGCTCGTTTCGGTCTCACCGCGTTGCAAATGTTGGGAATTTATTTTTATTTTTTTTGTAGGTGAATCATTTTGTTCAGGTTTTAGATTCTATTTCAAACCTTGATCGCTGTAAAACCAGGAGGCATTTAAACTAAGAGTCACAGCTACGTCAGTTTTTTGTCAAAGTGATAAATTTAGATCATAAATACACAGCGCTGGCTAACACTGACTGAAATGTGACACCACATTTCATATTCGTACGCCTCTATTTAATTATCTAAGAATGGTTCAAATGCCTCCCAGATATCTGTGGACGTGGCACACATGACCTGAAAAATAAAACTGCATATTGTTATTATTATTATACCATCCATCCACTATCTATACACCACTTAATCCTCACCAGGGTCATGGGGGGCTGGAGTCTATCCCAGCTGACTCAGGGTGAAGGCAGGTTCACCTGGACAGGTAACCAGTCTATCACAGGGCTACACTTAGAGACAGACAACCAAGCACACTCACATTCACACCTACGGACAATTTACAATCACCAATTAACCTCAACATGTTTCTGGACTGTGGGAGGAAGCCGGAGAACCCGGAGAGACCCCACGCTGCACGGGGAGAACATAATATTATTATTATTATTGCCTTCATTATATCGTGACACTCGGCTATTAGCTCACACTAAATGACAAACAAATATTTCAGACATCTACAATCATAAATAAAGCACACCTCAGCTACATTAATTAATTCCAGGATGTTCTTGTGGTTTTTCTTAGCCAACTGCTGTAATCTTTTGGAAACACCAAGACAGTGGCCGCCTTTCTAAAATCCATTTCTCATGCAGGTAGCGCCCCCTGCTGGTGTTGAGAAAGCTTTAGTGGTTTTCTGACAGAACTACACAAGCTTTCATACATTTTACATGTAGTTCTTGGCCTTCGCTTTCTTTCTGTTCCTGGTGAGCAGTCGTACATCAAACATGCTAAACAGTAAATAAGCCAAACAGAGCAGTGGTGCATGTCTACGACCTCAACAAGAGGAAGAGTGACTGCTGTCTGCTGAGGGGAAGGGAAATCACCACGGACTGTCAGGATGAACCTTCGCCCAGTGGTTTCCTGAAGCGACGGCGGCCATCTTGGCAGCGCCTGAGTCCTCTTAACTAAATCCAAAAGTGAGCAAAGAGGTGGAGCTGGAGTGGAGCTGAGGTGGTCCATGCAAACTGTCCTGATGATGATGACTCTCACTGACACGTAGAACAGCCAGACCCTTAATCACCCACTACACCTAAAGCAGGTGGGTTGTATGAAATGGTTAAATTATCAGGGTTTTTTTGTAACAGGCTCTGAACGTGTTTATTTCTGCAGCAGAGTTGGATGTTTTACCAGAAAAGTTTTGGGGCCTGCAAGTGGACATTCAAGGAACTGCAGCTTTTGTCACTTCTGTGTTGTTTAGAAATTAATCAGCTCCTCTGATGAGGTGCAGGCAGTCGTTTTCAATCATTAAATAATAAGAAGCAATGCTAAACAATCTGCTTCATAAGAAAAAGGTGAATAAATAATATTCTGAACATACGACAGCAAGAAGACGACTAAAATGTCACCAGTTGAAGAAAAGGGCCGAAGAAAAAGTACAGATCAGACCTCCTCTCCTCAGGCTCTCTAGATATCAGTGATTTGAAATCTAACTCGTCAGCTTGTTCTAAAACCTGAACAGGAGGNCGGTTAGAGGGATTCAAGATTTACCCTTCACGTGCGCTCTTGGTGGGTTTCTTGAGCATTTCATTAATATTTAGGATAATTCCTTCAGGATATGTTTCTTGAGAAAGTTTCAAGACACTCCACACCTGGTCCATGTGTTCTCCAGGCTGCATTAAGGCTCTTCAGGGCTTTTCTCTTCTGAGATTTGTTAGTTTTGATCAGTTACAGAACTGCTCATGTGGGACCAGAGATAATGCAGATTTTCTATTGTGTCATTTGCAATTCCAGGCGTTCTGTCGTAAATCCGGCTCACAGCCATCCTGTTAAACAACTACTGCAGTTCTGCTCTTGGCCACGAGATGTCGCCAGAGTTTAGGAAAATGCATTTGCGTTACATTATGTGAGTGCCAATGAACGTATTTAAAATTGGTTAAAATTTCATCAGAAGATGTGGATGTAGTTCAGTTGTTCTCAGACTTTTTCCTTCAGCCCCCCGTCGCCTTAAATAGTGATGAAATGAGCCACTTTAAATCTACTGACATTAAATAAATATCATGAGCAACAACTTAACAACATGCTCAGTGATCAGTGACAGCAACGAGGGGGATAGTGGGAGCCTCATCAGTCATTGTTGACACCATATCAAGAGCAGTAGCAGGAGATCCTCAGCTATTGGATGTGGTTTCTTGCACTGGTGCTGCCAACTTTCTCTGTTGGTGGCATGAGCTAATGATTTCATCGCCCCACTCCCTTATTTTGGATCAGCATTGCCACAACTATTAATCCACCATGCAGCTGATGAATAGTTGTTTTTGCTGGAGATGCATGATATAGCGGCGACCACATCGTTATCGGCCGATATTAGTATTTTTTCCGATATATCTGTATCGATCTGATGAACAAATTTAGCCCATGACTGTCTAACATCAGCGCCTTCGTCTCTACGTCTGATATCGCTGCTATTTCACAGATGTTTTTACTTAAATGGTCCTTTAACGTTAAATATGTTCAAATATGTTAAATGTGTTTTATTCTTGTTACGTAATGAAGACTATGTGGTCTAATTTGGGCTTCTTTTGAATAGTTTCTCACAGTGCTTGCTGATACAAATTTTTCAGTGTGAACAAAAACTTAATATCGACATCAGTGATATCGGTTATCAGTGATATCAGAAATTTTAATATTGGGTGTCGGTATCGGCCAGAAATGTTAATATCGTGCATCACTAGTTTTTGCACAACTTAGTTATGTTGCAGTGATTTTCTGTGATACAAGACTTGACACTTGTAAAATGTTTTAACCTGAAAATATATTTATTTTGTCACCAATCCTCTTCTGATATGTGCCATTCACTGGACACAGGCTAAGCAATTGCTGAAAATGCCCATGGGTCGATGGTGCATTTTACCGATGTTCCCTGAACGCCTCACGTGCTGCTCCGGTAGACGCTACGTTTTACCGGATGTCCAGNAAAAAGTACAGATCAGACCTCCTCTCCTCAGGCTCTCTAGATATCAGTGATTTGAAATCTAACTCGTCAGCTTGTTCTAAAACCTGAACAGGAGGGCTGTAGCTTTGGTGGCTCAGATTCATTGAACCTGAAGCTTGCGTCCAACCATCACCGTTCAGACGTTTGGCGCCGGGACTCGGGTCCCCCCATCCAGCATCCTGCCAGTATTTTTATGTTCTCGGGTTCACAGTGATGCTGGCCTGTAGTGACAAAACAAACACACATCCATGGATCAGTCCACAACGTAAACACTGTCTACACACACAGGTGCTGCTGGTACGAGCGTGCATGAATGTGAAACACTCTGAACTTCCTACAGCTGCTATAAAACACTATGATTAATGCAAAAATATATTGTTGCTTAAGTGTTTTTATGTGTTTCACTTTACAACTGTCGATTTTACAACTAAAACTTTATCTTCGAATAATCCTTTCCTGCTTTAAAATGGCTTATATGGAACTCTACACTGTTCCTCTAGAGTGTGCAGATCTATAAAGCCCTGACTTCTCTAAGCTCCAGCACACCAGCTCACCCATGACTCTGATTAAACACTGTAAAATGTTTGCATGTGCAAGAGCCAACTGGAAGAAGACTATTTGGTCTGATGAGACCAAAATTGAACTGGGGAGTTCATTCATTTGAAACAGTACACATCACAAACCTCCTCACTGTGAGGCACGGTGTGGCAGCATCATGATGAGGAGGGACTTGTTGGCAGCATGCCCGGGAAGGAAAAGGCTGTAAATTTAGAGAGGGAAATTAATGTGCCCAAGTAAATCCTGGCGGACAAACCGGTGCCGTCTGCAAGAGAACCGCAACTTGTTCTCCAGCTAGACGGTTAGCCCACGACCAAAGCTACACAGAAACAGGTAAAAGACAACAAGGTGAATGTTCTNTGAAAATGCCCATGGGTCGATGGTGCATTTTACCGATGTTCCCTGAACGCCTCACGTGCTGCTCCGGTAGACGCTACGTTTTACCGGATGTCCAGGCAGCTCTGTGCGATGGGTACAAAGTCAGAGCCGAATGCCCGCAAAGCAAACAGCTATTTTGTTATGATGTGTGGTTCTTGGAGAGGTTTCAAGAGTCCCATGTGTTCCCCGGGTTACTGGTCTTAGAGGCGTCCCAGTGCTCCTGAGTCCAGATCACATACTGAGAGGTGTTCAGTTGCAGCACGTTGAATAATGCAGCTCATTATTTTCAGGAGGGGTCTGTGAAGACTCTCAGTCATCCAGGTGGTGGTTGTTCTAGTGGATTAATCGTAGCAACTGGACTTGCTTGAGATCCACCTACTGACTAGTTGGGAGTTCCACATACTGATACCCTGAAGGATCCATTAACACCTGAGTTTCGGGTTCAAGTGGGGGTTTGTTGCTCCTCCCCCTCGTTATGTGAGTCGTGAGTGCCACATAACGACTCACATAACGGGGTGAGTCCACAATAGGGTTCGTTAGGGTCTCCTGTGGCGAGATGTGGATGTGGTTTCAACCTCCTGGGGAGAGTTCTTAAGACTGAGCATCAGGACAAACGATGCAGTTCCGGCGGCGGCCACCAGATGTCGCCAACGCGCAGCTCCAGGATGCTCGGTTTAAAAAGGAGGCTTTTCAGAAAATCATCTACCATGTTTGGCTCAGGGTGGGCGGGGTTTGAGCGGAGCGGTGCATTCTGGGAGGACGTGTTCTTTTCACCAGCTTGGCTCGATCAAAAGACTCGCACGAGCGCTGTGAAATGACTACAAGTCCCGTGGTGGGCGCGGAGCGAGTCGGTTCAGCGCCTGACTGTACAATACAGGGATAGAGGTGACCCCTCCGTCTAGTCCGACTCTGAGCAGGGAGAGCAGCCGCGGCACAACCGACGCATCTTCAACTAAAAATGGTAAGATATCATCTACCTGCAGCTACCTGAGAGCGGAAACACAAGCATAGACGTGCTTTATCAGAGCATTGGTCTCCTCAGAGTAAATTTAACAGTTTGCTCAGTGATGTGCTGATAGTTGACATTGACAAGAGGGCGTCTTGATTTGAATGATATTAGTGTTTTTGTTGTTTTAATGGCGGTTGTCTGGATGCATAATACAAGTCCAAGGACGGAGCTGCGGCTCGTTGCGCACTTACAGCCCCGGAGGTAGCGGACGGAGGAAACCTGCAGATTAGCGTTTGGCGCAGAAAGAGAGACAGAGAGAGACAGACAGTGCACACTAGATGTTTATAACACTTCGCTGTACATTCATTCATCTGCCTCCATTTTAATATCGGGTGGCGTGGCATCCGCGTGACGTCACATCAGCGGCCTTACGAGGAGCCAATCAGGGCCGCAGCTTCCGCGGGTTGAATCCCGGCTCTCTACCGGCAGTTAGACGTGTTTTTTTGTTCTTGTCAGACACGTTGCAACCACATTTAATATGATGCAAGCAGACCTGAGAATATACCGGAAGCATCTTCTTTTCCCCTCCAGCTGGTCAGCATCACGCACAGAGCCTCAAATACACTCCTATCCCTGTCAGTGTTCTACCTGCAGAACTACAGAAGGACACCATGAAACCAGAAAGACTAAAATCATACTGAGCATCATACCAGCTCATGCTAGTCTGCAAATTAAATGTTCTGCACTTCTACAGCTTGTTTCTCATTCACCCATTCACACCAATGGCTGCCATGCAAGGTGCTGCCTGCCATCGGGTTCAGTGTCTTGCCCAAGGACACTTGGACTGTGTCAGGGGGTCCATCGAACCCCCAACCTTGCAATCAGAGGACAACCTGCTCTACCATCTGAGCCTAGCCTTCATGCTAGTCTGCAAGGTCATCCTGCTCTGCATGAATGTCTCTGTGGAGGTTGTTGGTATGTCCTCGTCATGCAAAGGGCAGATTTCGGGGGCAGCTGTGGCTCAGGTGGTAGAGCGGGTCGGTCAGTGATCGGACGGTCGCCGGTTCAATGGTGGTTCATGGTGTCCTTGGGCAAGACACTTCACCACCTTGGTGTGAATGAATGGATTGTCTGTTGTTTGGTGGTCGGAGGGGCAGAATAGCAGCCACGCCTCTGTCAGTCTGCCCCAGGGCAGCTGTGGCTACAACCGTAGCTACCACCACCAGATGGATGTGTGTGAATAAATAACAGTGTAAAGGGACTTTGAGTGTCTAGAAAAGCGCTGTGTAAATGTGATCTATTATTATTATTATTTCCTCAGGAGGAGGAAGAGACTAAATTCACTGTGAGGATCACATCTGCTCAATTTACATTTTCTAACTTGGAAAAATGAAGAACAGTCAGAGCAACAACGCTAGCTGCTGCCGCTTCATCTCCTCCCCCTGTTGTTTATCTGGGTCACGTATGAACCTCTCTCCCTTTCTGTCCTTTCAGGCCGAACCGATCCGTGTCGTGGTGACTGGTGCTGCTGGCCAGATTGCCTACTCCCTGCTGTACAGCATCGCTAAGGGAGATGTGTTCGGGAAGGACCAGGTAAGACCCGGCCTGAGCTCTGATTGCATAACCCGCAGCAGCTGCAGAACCCTCTTCCCCCTGAAGCAGACGGACAGCTGGGCGGTGTGCCGTGTGGGGCTTGACTGTTGCATAATGGCATCACCATGAATAATGAACACGCTATCGTGGTGGGATGCCTTCAGCTTACTGGAGTCCTTTATCAGTAATGCAGTGGAGGAAAGAAGGAAAACAAAGGGGTCATTGTAGCTGCTACAGAAGGAAAAAAACATGACAGGATTTTAAAAGCAAACCCCTGATGGTTGGCCTATAATACGTATTACACTCTGCTTGAGATTCAAAACTTTGGTTCTGATATTTATACTGAACAATAAAC
>NW_007577762.1:1332826-1338001 GCF_000690725.1 Stegastes partitus
ACAAGGTGGGAGTTGCGACCAAATATCTGTCTTAGTCTGGAGCCCTGACTTAACTAAAGAGTGCCATCAAGTAATTAAGCAAAACCTAAATCAGGCTCAACACAACGTCACACAACATTGCAATATTCACTGTAATGCTGTGTGGAATAGGTTTAGTTTGTGAAAACATATGTTATCATCAAACTTATGAAAAGTCTTAAAATGTTGTAGAACTTCATAAGAAAGCTGCAGGAAACTTTCTACAGGAACCATTTTGAAAAAGTTTTAGGAAGGAGAGATTCTTCTAGAGAGGTGTTGTGTGAAAAGAGGTGCTTATTAATTATGGACCTGAATGCAGAGCTTGAAATACCTGATTCAGCAGCACTGTTACACCTTTAAACATGACCTTTCTGAGTCTCTATGTGGGCACACGACACCTTGAAAGTCATTCAAAGGTTCTCAGAGTCAAAACAAGCATGTGTTCAATATTTCAGACATGGAAATGGAATATTCTTTATTTCGAACGAACGATTAAAAATAGATTTAACAAATGGAAAAGAAAAGAACATGCCAATTTCAATATAATACACATTTGACTCGTTGACTCGTCTCTTTGTGGTCATTTTCTGTCTCTTTAAGGTCCTTTTCTGTCTCTTTAAGGTCCTTTTCTCTGTCTTCATGGTCATTTCTCTCTCTTTGTGGACCTTTACTGTTGACTTTATCTTTTGCAATGCAATAGTTGTTAATTATCTGAACTTGCTGCTGTTGTCTCATCAGCCAATCATCTTGATCCTCCTGGACATTCCCCCCATGCTGCCGGTGCTGGACGGAGTCGTCATGGAGCTGCAGGACTGCGCCCTCCCACTGCTGAGGGGTGAGCCGACAGTGTGTTCATATATCTGAACGAAAACCTGTTCTCCCTTTGAAATGAGCCCCGTCAACAAATTCGACCCAATCTTTTTGCTTTTGATTTAAACATTAGATTTTTAGGTTTCACCCATGTTTGAAGTTTTAGACCAGGGGAAAGGGAAATATCTTAATAACTGGTCATTGTGGAGTTGGCTGTTGTTGTAGTGAAATATTATGATTGGCTTGAATGCACAGCCCTGATCGCAAAAGAAATATCTGACGCAGTACCACTCTGTGTTTCTCACAAGGTACTCGATCCGAAGTGTGAAATATTGAGGAATGAATGTGAAAAATTATCCAAAAAGATCTTTTTCAACAAGATTTTAAATTGTGACTAAAGTTGAGGTACCAGTGAGTAAAACTGATGTCGTATTTTAGTACAAGTCTGGTTTAATTTTTCAGTTTTAGCATCTTGTATGACAACAAATGTTGAACCAACATTTGCAGCCTGCAGGGAGCTGCTTCTTGTGCTGTTGACCATAATTATGTGACGAGCTTCCATCTGGAATGCAGCACACGCTGTCCGTTTATTTATGAGTGTGTTTTTTGTCCTTCATAACCTCTGTGGAGAAGCCTCGTCTCCCTGCTGCTGCTGCTGCTGCTGCTGCTGTAAGAAGGACGAAGGAGTGTCTAAAATAAACACCTCTGGTTGGCTCGTGGTTCAGGCACCACGGGAGCCAATCAGAGCAGTGGTGGAGCAGAGGAGAACCCGGACTGAAGTCCAGTCTGATAGTACAGCTCACTCCCAACAAGCACACAGCAAACGCATCTTATTGTCAAGATCAGCAGAGGAGACGGGATGTTTTCTGGAAAACACACTCACTCTGAATGAAACCTGATTATGGAGCAAATATCACGTGTGACATGATGCGACAATATCCCCTAAAGAAATAAGGCATTTTCAATAAATCTTAGACGTCACAGCAGAAGAACATGAACGTCATGTTTAAGTTAACAGAGAGTCATGCAAACAGTGTGAGGGTTGAGGTGCATGGATGTTGTTAATGGTTTACAAAAAAGAAAATCAATGCAGCTTATCAGGGCCAGTAGATCGTCCTATCCTTATCAATATGTTCCTGATGGACTGGCTTTGTTCAGAGCAGATAGCTCGCTCTGCAGGTCAACAGGTTAACGATGACTGTCAGACTAGAACGGGATTATTGAGGTCAAGCAGACGAAATAAAGAAATTCTTGCAGACAAAAAAAATCTCCCACCATGAATCTGTTGATGCTTAAAGATTAAAACAAAACGGTGTCAGACAGACTGAATCCAACGCCTCCCTCTCCTCCGCCCACAGAGGTCATCCCCACTGACAAGGTGGAGGTGGGCTTCAAGGACATCGACGCCGCCATCTTGGTGGGCTCCATGCCCAGGAAGGAGGGCATGGAGAGGAAGGACCTCCTGAAGGCCAACGTGGCCATCTTTAAGACGCAGGGATCTGCCCTGGACAAGTACGCCAAGAAGACTGTCAAGGTGAGCCTCCAGCCTTTAATGTATTTATAGTTAGCATTAATTAAGACGTTTATTTGTCGAGGAGGTCGGCCCGCAGGCTCTGTGGTTCACTCTGAATAGTGACGCCATCAATCAGGCATCGATGTGCAGGAGAGTTCAGCTAGCTGGTAGAAAGTCAGTGAGTTTGACAGAAACCACTTCCAGCTGATAAACAAAAGGAAGTGAAAGTGCTTCCACAGCATCTCCTGTGTTTCCTTAAACACAGCCGGTGGTTTCTGTGCAGTCGCAGTATAGCTCTGCTCACAGCAGCTACACAAATCTGGACAGAACAGCAGACCTCCAAAGCTCAAGGATCAAAGTTCCCTGGTGTAGTTTTTAGTACATACCATAATGTCCATAACATCAGCAGGGGGCCCCAATGACGCAAAGTCCTCGAGGGCCCAGTACGACTGTGACGAAAGAGGCTCAGTCTGGCCTGAGGTCAAAGGCCAAAGTTTCACGTGGAGAAAAGTCAACAGCCTGATGCTGGTAGTGAGGCCGCTTTAGTTGTTTTACACTGCAGACCACGAAACACAAATGTCTAAAACTACAAGAAGTCGATCTAAAAATAAAGATTAAAAGCCCTGGATCAGACGAGCTGCATAATGTTTCATCTAAACTGCACGGTTTCAAGTCGCAGTCCCATTTAAAGTTGATTCTTGTTCAACCTTAGATAGAAATTTACTAAGGTTTCCACAGAGATGGCAGCGCCCCCTTCAGGAGACAGCGAGAGGGAAAGTTTTGAGTGTCTCGTCTCTCCCAGACGTTCATTCTGCAAAATTTACAGTCGAGAGACTTTGCTGAACATCAGGGCGATGAACGTCGGATGTTATGTGGACATAATACACCAACACGGCGTCCGATCAGAGACGACACCGGCAGCTACCGGAGAGAGAAGGAAGCAGTACAAATGTAAATAAAGGAGGAGGAAGAGAGCCAGATCCATGTTAGGCTAAAGGCTAACCCCTCCAGACCAGCAGGACCGTCCTCCTGCTCTCCAATGTCCGCTCCCTCGGCAACAGGCTGGACGTTTGCTGAGAGAAACCCACAGAGAGTGGAGGGACTGCTGAGTGTCTGCTTTAACAGCAACATGGCTCCATGACAGCATCCTAGACGGACATCCAGCTGGACAGACAGCTAGCTCTGAACTCTTCTAGCACTTTTTTTCCCCCAACACTTTCTTGCCACAGATTCTGGGCCCCCAAAGCATCTTAAAGGCTCAGATGATCTTACAATGAGACCACAATCAGCTTAGCAGTAGGATGCTTTTGAAAAACTGGGTCCAGATCAAAAAATTTGTGTTTGTCATTTGTTCAGTTACAAGGAGTCTCTCCGAAAACGATTTCAGATTTGTCAGATTTCCACTCGGCCACCTGACTGTATGATGGCTGGTGAACCCTGTTTGATTTTCCGTCCTGTCAGGTTTTGGTCGTCGGAAACCCGGCAAACACCAACTGCCTCATCGCCTCCAAGTCCGCTCCATCCATCCCCAAAGAGAACTTCTCCTGCCTGACCCGACTGGACCACAACAGAGCCTGCTCCCAGGTACACGTTTACCCTTTTATACTGCCGACAACCCAGATTTACAGACCACACTGGCTTAAATATAGCATGATTGAAGGACAGACTGCCCCGATCTACGGTGGCTGTTTTTGAGCAAAAGACTTCTAGAGGATAGGAAACACTCTGAACAGTCGTCCAGTGGGAACGGTTTCCCTGAGAAAGGAAAGCTGTTATTATTGAATCATGAAATACAGTAAAATCCACATCAGTGTATCTTATCTATTAGTCTCTCTCTCTCTCCTGTGAGGCTCTGACATTTTGCATTTGTCAGAGATTTGCTCGTTTCTGATCAAAAGAATCTCTGCTTAGTGATTCTACTTGCTGTAATCGTCTCTCGCCTGCAGGTGGCGATGCGTTGCGGCGTGTCTTCTGACAACGTGAAGAACGTCATCATCTGGGGGAACCACTCCTCCACCCAGTACCCCGACGTCCATCACGCCAAGGTCAACGTCCGCGGCTCTGAGATGGCCGCCTACGACGCCATCAAGGACGAGGCCTGGCTCAGAGGAGACTTCATCTCTGTGAGTGCTGAGCTGCTCGCTGCATTTAGATTTTAGATAATTTAGTTTTCTTCCCATGTTTATAGTTTAGGCAGTTATTTGACACGTTGTCCTCCTCGTCCTGCAGACCGTGCAGCAGCGTGGTGCCGCCGTCATCAAGGCCAGGAAGCTGTCCAGCGCCATGTCTGCCGCCAAGGCCATCTGTGACCACATGAGAGACATCTGGTTCGGCACCAAGGAGGTCAGTGTGGACAGAGACACAAAAAACGTGTCTTCTTGTGGGATTTTAAATAGAGACATAATTATTATTTACTAAGTAAGAAAAAGTGACTTTCCTGTGGTTCTAGTCAGGAAGAGTCCGACAGGTTTCACTACAGAATGTGTGCAAACTGGCAAAAGCTGTGTTTTTCCTGCCAACAGGGTGAGTTTCTCTCCATGGGTGTGTATGCTGCTGGAAACTCCTATGGCATCCCAGAGGACCTCATCTACTCCTTCCCTGTCCAGATCAAGGTGAGTGCTTTACCTTGTGAAGTGAAGACCAACACCAGAGGGCTGTAGCATAAAGCAAGTTCAACACAGCCAGACTTTGTTTGCTGGCTTGACAAAACCTAAAATGGCAATCAGGGATCACGTTTATCACAACCCTGGTGATCGACTGTCTTTGTTAAGCGATTTACCTTCTTCAGACTGCGTTAAACACGTCACGTGAATTTCCTTCTCCACGAAAGAGAC
>NW_007577762.1:1339696-1344862 GCF_000690725.1 Stegastes partitus
TTGCAAATCAGGCTTTTAAATAAAACATCTCCGACACAAATATTGGAATATTTTAAAAGAGTAGATAACTATGGAGTAGTGAGAGTGCCAAATTATAAAAATAAATCAATAAAAGAGCAATAAAATAAAAGTGGAAATAAAAAGAAGAATCAATAATGTGGCAATATAAAGCAATATTAATCAAAAATGAATCCATACAATAAAAAGCTAATAAAAGTAGAAATATAAAGACAAATAAATAAAATGATAAAAATAACATTTTATTTATTTTTATTATTCTTATTTTTAAAATAAAAACAGAAAATAAATGAAGACGTCTTAAAGGAAGCTACAGGTGAGACCAGGCGGGGGTGGGCGGGACATGTTTGGCGGCTCATTCTGATTGACAGGCGTCTTCGGCCAATCATCGCTTCGCCTTAACGCTCGTGCCGTCACGTCACTTATCTTCGACGGAGGCGGGGCGCTCGCGCTGCAGAAGCAGGCTAAGCTAGCTGTCGGAGGATGAAGTTACAGCGAAGCGGCGCCGTTTGAGTCCCGCTCACTTTGTCCTAAAAACCGAGTCCCGGTCCGAAGCTGGTCCGTGTTTGTCCTCCGGTGTCCGTCCGAGGCTCTGCCGTTACTTTGACCGGGTGTTCAGGTGGGTGAGTCGGACAGAGCTGCGGCTGCTCGTGCGTGAAAAGTTGGTCCGAAACAAGTGTGAGTGAGAACCGAACCAGCACCGAAACACGTCTGTCTGCTTCAGCCCTGCGTGTGTGTGTGTGTGTGTGAGAGAGAGAGAGAGAGCGAGAGAGTGTGTATGTGTGTGTGTTTGAGTGAGTGAGTGTGTGTGTGTAAGAGAGAGAGACAGAGAGCGTGTCTGTCTGTCTGTCAGTGAGTGTGTGTTGTGTGTGTGTAGGGGTGTCTGTGTGTGTGTGTAGGAGTGCGTGTGTGAGAGAGAGAGAGAGAGAAAGAGAGTGTGTGTGTGTCTGTCTGTCTGTGTTTGAGTGTGTGTGTGTGTGTGTGTGTGTGTGTGTGTGAGAGAGAGAGAGTGTGTGAGTGTGTGTGTCTGTCTGTGTGTGTGTGTGTGCGCGCGCGTGTGTGTGTCTGTGTGTGAGTGTGAGTGAGTGTGTGTGTGTGTGTAGGAGTTTGTGTGTGTGTGTGTGTGTGTGTGTGTGTGTGTGTGTGACACCAATAACTTCCCAGACAGAAGCCTCCAGACACCGTCCAACGCTCACCTCCACATAAACACATCATCACATAGTGACTGTGCAGCAGAAACAGGACTTTACATGTAGAACTGTTTATGATGAACTAAACACACAGTGGAGCTCCAGATACAGTCTGATAGAGCTACACACTGCTTCACAACACAACACAACATGTGTGTGTGCATCTACAACAAGATATAAAACATAAATGTGATGAAGCAAGAACAGCTGATAGAAGATGTAGAAAACCAGACCAGTGGTGTTTATGTGAGGAGTGAATCAGAACCATTCTTACTGCTGTGATAGTTTAGAGGTAAATACAGTGAGCACACTCCTGTGAACGTCCCTCCTCAAGTCCTCCATCCACATCTCCACAAAGTGAATTTCAGAACTCGTGCTTAACCTTTGCACACAAGTGGGATCTTCACCTTTGACCTTTATGCACCAAGAAGGTGAAGGTCGCAGTTACAGCGTCTCTGAGGAAGTTATTTTACATGGAAGCCTTTCAAATACAAAAAAAAACCTGTTGCAACAACATAGACGACAAAGTCATGAAGCTTTAACGAAGAAATGGAAGAAAAAATATGTCCAGTTTATATAATATTTAAGTTTGATGGTTGTTTTGTAGTCATTTATAAGAACGCTGTTAATTTTCATCTTAATCTATAAATCTAGCTTTAGCTTTAACCCAAATTCTTGATTTACTGTTACATAATACAGTCGTCCTCAAATGTATTCATCCCCTCCCATTAAAGAAAAGGCAAAACTCACAACAGTCACTCAAATAACTAGAAACTGAAAAAGTAATAATAAATAAAAATTTGTTAAATTATAATTTAGTGAAATGAGACGTTGCTTTTGAATTATGGTTGAAAAGAAAAATAAAAAAAAAAAAAAAGCAAAACAAATGAGAGGCCTTTGCTGATGAGCAGTGGTCCAGAACACCTGTCAACAGGTGCAGAAGTCTGACTGAGAGTTACAGAAACACCTGATGATGGCAGTGATTGGCTCCATGATGCTGGTTTGATTGTGTGTTTTTTTAATATATTTCTGTTGAACCACAATTCAAAGCAATGTCGTGATGTTCATTAGATTTTTATTTATTATTACTTTTGTCTATTTCAGTGACTGAAGCTGTTTTTTTCTTCTTTAGTGGGAGGCTATGAATACATTAGAGGACGACTGTAAATCATTTGTACAATATGTTTGCCGGTACCGTCCAGCTGTACACAACAATCTGTGCTGAAATATCGTTCGATGACACAAATATCTGACGGTTCCAGCTCATCAGATTGGTTCTTTTGAGTTTTTTGGACTGCTAGTTGAACAAAACACGACATTTCATGACGCCNAATTCTCAACCAGAAGTCAGTTAGGAGACAGAGGGATACAGATTGATAACAGGGTCGTCTGAAGCCCAAACAGAAGTAGACAAAATACCTAAAAACAAAAGCTCAACCACTACTTTTCCCCCTCTGTCCTCATCCACAGAACAAGACCTGGAAAATGGTCGATGGACTCCCCATCAACGACTTCTCCCGAGCCAAGATGGACGCCACAGCAGCAGAGCTGGTGGAGGAGCGGGACACTGCCCTGGACTTCCTGTCCCAGTGACTGGCGCCCCCTACTGGCCAACAGCAGCGCTTAGAACCCCTGAAGGCTCGCTGCTCTCGCCTCTGAAGACGAAGCCCTCCACTAATATAAACATCCAAACCGGTGTCAGTGTGTCACCTCTGTGTGTGTGTGTGTGTGTGTGAGTGTGTGAGTGTGTGTGTGCGCATCGGTGTGTGTGTGAGTGTGTGTCACTAGGCCACTTCTTCAGGCTTTAAAACAGACCTGTTTAATGTCCACAACCTGGCCTCCTCCGTCTGTACGACACACAGAACTCTGTTGGTAGATGAACACGCACACGAGCTGTCCTGAAACTGTAACAGAACATGTTATCTCCAATAAAACAAGGAAACTGACCGACCAACCTCTGGCTTCTTTTATTGTTCTTTGATATTCACATGTCTCATCATCATGTATGCACCGCCGACTACAAGCGTTACCACAACAGATGCACATGTAATGAAGTAAACTCGGTTTTTGAAGACAGTTTTTAACATGAGTACCACAGATAAGCTCATAATGGGCTGTAGCACGACTAAATCCACTGTCAACGTACAGTCAGAAATACATGTACAGTTTTGTAATTGCAGCGCAGGAGATATTCAGCTTGTTTAACATCGTCTGTCATGACTGTAAAAGTTGGGTTTTTCTGTGTGGCACCTCCCAAGAACAAGGCGGTGCAATATGTCCATTTTTGCTGTGACCCTGGGGTAAGAGTTTTAAAGCCTTTAAAAGCCAAGGGAGCACAATATAGCATTCAACACTGACCTTTACTTTCAACTTAAAACATGACAGACTTGCTTCCAGACTCTGTTCACATGCAGATAATACGTGTGTGTGTCCTGATGAAGTGGAATCAGAATCTCTTTATTTAGGGGTTTTTACACAACTAAAGGGATGAAGAATAGAAAAAAAGAGAATATAGAGCAAAAAATATGAATAAATTAAAAACAATTGGGATACTGCGTTCAAGAAATTATTGCACTGGGGCTGTTGCACCAGAGGTATTGCACTAGGGGTGTGAACAGAGATTTTTCTATTTTACACTGAAGAATGATTAATGGGAATTTGTGGAATTCCGGGTGACGGCAGCTCTCGGGTAGAAACTGTTCCTTAGTCTGTTTGTTCTTGTCTTTATTGCCCTGAAACACCTCCCTGAGGGCAGAAGTTCGTAGAGGTGGTGTCCTGTAAAGAAGGATGTTTCCTATCAGCCTGTCAAGTTCAGGCAGCTGCTCAGATCTCAGAATGTTGAGGTGATTTAAACCAGGCTCAGTCGCATCCCCCTTCACTTTATAAAATCACTCTGGTGCCCTCCAGTGTCCTGCAGTAAACCGCTTTAACCTCATGAGGGCAGCATCAATCCAAACCTGTTTGATCCTAATTCATTTACACATTTAGTCACCGAGTTATTTATTCATAATCAATTATGCTTCAAGGCCAAGTTTATTTTTTAACTAATATTTGCCCCTTCCCATTTGAAAAGATGACATCATCAGGAAGGATGTGCTCTGTTTTACAGATGTTTAGTAATATTCAAGGTTTTCATGCAATAAGGACAAAAATATAAAACGATTCAAAAAGTGGATTTATTAATTTTGTAAAAAAAAAATATTGCAAATCAGGCTTTTAAATAAAACATCTCCGCACAAATATTGGAATATTTTAAAAGAGTAGATAACTATGGAGTAGTGAGAGTGCCAAATTATAAAAATAAATCAATAAAAGAGCAATAAAATAAAAGTGGAAATAAAAAGAAGAATCAATAATGTGGCAATATAAAGCAATATTAATCAAATATGAATCCATAAAATAAAAAGCTAATAAAAGTAGAAATATAAAGACAAATAAATAAAATGATAAAAATAACAACATTTTATTTATTTATTTATTTTTATTATTCTTATTTTTAAAATAAAAACAGAAAATAAATGAAGACGTCTTAAAGGAAGCTACAGGTGAGACCAGGCGGGGGTGGGCGGGACATGTTTGGCGGCTCATTCTGATTGACAGGCGTCTTCGGCCAATCATCGCTTCGCCTTAACGCTCGTGCCGTCACGTCACTTATCTTCGACGGAGGCGGGGCGCTCGCGCTGCAGAAGCAGGCTAAGCTAGCTGTCGGAGGATGAAGTTACAGCGAAGCGGCGCCGTTTGAGTCCCGCTCACTTTGTCCTAAAAACCGAGTCCCGGTCCGAAGCTGGTCCGTGTTTGTCCTCCGGTGTCCGTCCGAGGCTCTGCCGTTACTTTGACCGGGTGTTCAGGTGGGTGAGTCGGACAGAGCTGCGGCTGCTCGTGCGTGAAAAGTTGGTCCGAAACAAGTGTGAGTGAGAACCGAACCAGCACCGAAACACGTCTGTCTGCTTCAGCCCTG
>NW_007577762.1:1346120-1352147 GCF_000690725.1 Stegastes partitus
ACTGCTAGTTGAACAAAACACGACATTTCATGACGCCTGCTCAGCCTGTGAAGCTGTGACGGGTGTTTTCCCTGATAAAAAAAACAAAAGAAATCCCTGAAGTTATCATTAATCAATCAGTTACTAATCAATACAACCTAGCTGGATGAATTAACCACTCATGATTAGCGGATGAACTTCGGGAAGCTGAAATATTTTGTTGTTTCTCATGATGGGCTGGTGAACAGATTTAAGTCCTTTGTTAAGTAATATTAACATTTTTTTCCTGAAGTGTTTCACAGCCAGCAGACGACCTGCATTCATCAAACACAAATAGCATCAATTTGCTGCATAAATTGTGCAGAACCTCCCTGGAAAGCTGAATGTTTTTCAGTTCAGGACTAAACAAGACATCTCTGTGGGCTCTGAGAACTTGTCTTATATTATTTGGGTTAAATTATTCATTCAGAAGTAACGCCTTGATGGGTTAATCAACTGTGAATAAAATGTTAGGTCCATCTTTCTTCTGCTTGTGCACATGACGGCTGACTGACTGCTTCACATGGTTCAGGTTGTAAATCATTAAACGGCTGCACTAATTAAACAGCAACGATAAAGCTTCATTAAGGAAAGGTTCATAGTTCTGCTCCGATGAGTCTTTGATCCGAGTCTTCCCCATTTCAATGTGGATTTTGCTCATTTAGATTGTGTTGTGTTATTGTATGGCTGCGTTGGTTTCAAGAGATTTTTTTGTTAAATGAACTTCTGATTTTGAAGAATAAACATGTCTGAATTTGTTGAAGTGAGGCATTAACAGCATCCCAACACGTCATCAGCAAACAGCAAAAACTACCTCAAGAAAAAGATTACCGGAAGATAAAATAAAAAAAAGATTACCCAAAGACAAAAATAAATAAAAGATTACTGAAAGACAAAAATAAAAAAAAGATTACCAAAAGATCTAAATAAAAAAAAGATTACCGGAAGACGAAAATAAAACTTCTCAAAAGCAATTAAACCTTTTTAATTACAGGTTTTTATTGATATCTTTTCTACTTTGGACAGAATGATCATGAAACAATTAATAATTACGTGGTGACTCTGTAGAAACCCTGAAAACGACTTCATCCATTCATCAGCCATCAAGTCATTCATTAACCAGATTATTGCTGCAGCGCTGGCTGGTGTTTGTGTGCTGTGACATAAAACAAGACTTTAAAAAGCTCAGGAGTGTGTGTGAGCTGCAGGTCAGGGTTTCTCGTGACAGTGCCGCCCTATACGCATTGTTACACACACTCACGTTCACACCGCGGCCGTGTGCGATTGGTGTGTGTCTGTGGGCAGGCCTTGTGTTGGGCTCGGGCTCGGCGCTGCACATCGGGGAGCTTACTCTGAGGATGAGGCGACTCTGACAGCTGCTCACTTTGGGTTTTTTTCTTTGGGACCATTTTTTTAACAAACACATGGACTTGCTGTGAAAGCTGCTCCCTGTCTGCGAACCTTATCACTTCTGTTTCTTGTTCTTTAAGCAGACTGAGCTAACATGTCTCTCACTGTGGCTGGTAAGTTCACGTCTCGGTTGAAGTTTGGTTGGACGGTTCTGCTCTCTTTGGTGTCAGTGTTGATGGTTGATTGTCTGATTTGTGCCTGCAGCCGTTCAGACGTGATGTTTTAGTGAAAAAAGACTCAAGTGACTCCAACCACAGCTTCAGCACTGACACAAATACTTTCACTTTGGTGCTTTGCAGTGTGCTTTATTTCTTTTTCTGACCTGTTTTCATTGTGGTATGTTAGAAATACTGCTGCTCATCCACTCATTAAATGTCTCTGTCCTGGTGTAGAGGATTTGTTTTAAGCGTTAAAGTATTGAAAGGTGTCAGATTAATTAAAAAGTCTGCTTTTTTTATTGGTGCAGAATACAGAAACATGTAAAGGGTGCAGGATTTAATCTACATAGAAAGATGTCTTTGTGTAAGTTGTGCATTTTAACAGCGAGACAGTTTGCTTTGACTCGGAGGTTGTTCAAGGTCAACTTTTTGGAGATTAGGACACATACTCTAAATATTCGGTTACATCTTGTGAATCAGCCACCAAACTGTGAACTCGCAAGACTCGCTAGACAAACAAAAACGTGTTTTTTTTTCTATTTTTGTGTTTTTAAAAAGCCGTTATGTTCAATTTCTAGATGTTTGAGGGTTTAAAAAGTCGTATTTTGGGTGAAACAGTCTCACAATGTCAGTGTTTTCAGCAACGTCTGATTTTATGGAAATGCAGAAAATTAAATGAAAGAAAAACTGTTTCCGATGCACCGACCGTAACTGTTCTGACATGATGATCACGACAGGATGCTAGCACAGGACACAGGTAATAAACACCGTTCAGGCTACACTCAAACCACTTTTTTTTCTTAAATTTTAGTCATTTTAAATCAGACAAAGTACGTAATGCAAGGAGAATCCACATCACATGGTCAGGATGGGTTTAATTAGAGAGTTTAATAAGTTTCGGGGCTCTCAGGGTCCTTCATGAGATGTTTTAGATGCATTTTAGCAACAGGATGCGACTTTAAACTTTCCAGTATTTAAGGACGTGTTTGTCTGTTTGCAGATCTGACCAGAGGAGCCATGACAGAGTTCCAGGAGAAGCTCCGTCAGCAGCACGAGGAGTCGATGCACCGCGAGCTGGAGACGCTGCTCACGACGGCCGACAAGGTGGAAGCAGAGGTGGGAAAAAAACGCAGCGCGAGAAGCTACGGGGATGTTTAGGACGTTACAGGATGTTGGTTTCCCTGCAGGGGGATTAAATTATTGCTGTTTTTAGTTAAATTTATTCCACATTTGAATGCATGAATCACAGATCGTTGGCACTTGTTGCACAGAAAGTCATCGGCTTTGTTTAATGCTGTTCTTTGACCTCATATCTCTCTTACTTATGTTCCTCTTTTGTTCAGGTTTGAATTCACAAAGCCAGAAAAAAAAACTCCTTCTGCAAACATCCCTTATCTGGCATTTTTACATAACTTACAAATAATCGGTTCATTTAAGGATGCCCTGATCGGACCTCTGATCTGCAGCTCATTGATTTTATTTGTTTACCTGGTCCAGTTGCATACATGGAGGTCATATTAACACACAGTTCAAAGACTGTGTTGCGAGAGTTGTGGCCCGTTGGGGACCTGGAGGTGAACCACCTGGAGGTCCTGCACATCAGCATGGACGCACACATGTTCAGTGAAATCTGGCAACAGACGAATACAGTTGAGCTGCAGCCGGGGCTCAAAGTACAGCAAGAGTAAAACACTTTTTAACAGACCTGAAACCTTCACCTCACTTTGATGATTATGTCACACGTCCTTTAGAATCCAGTCAGTCAGTGTTTTGTTTGGCGATGGCGAGCACTTCCTGATCCACCAGTAAATCCCCTGATATTTAGTCACTGTCAGAAAATCTCATTATAAAGCCAAAACCAAAAACGAATGCATCCCAATAACAAATACAGTCGTGACTGGATAATCCGACACTAAATGTGAAACCTTCTTCTATGTCGGATATCAAGGCTGTCGGATTGTCAAGACGGAGGTCCAGATACGAGGAGGGCTTGATGCTGGAAGGCTCATAAGTTAATTATTGTTCATAGTTGTTATAATAACTAGTAGGGCTGGTCCCAATAGAACTTTCTGCTCTCTGGATATTCAGGCCCAATCAATGATGAATAGTCATCCCAGTCGGGGGACACTTCCACCCCGGGGCAGCGCTCTGACGGGGTGGAAGTGTCCAGAACACACAGGCAGTACTTGGCTGCTGATGCTAGTTTAGTTAGCGCTCACACTTCTGTTTCCTCCATCGGTGGCGGCGGGGGAGTGGCAGATACGCTCCACCGTTACCATCCATGTTTACTTCCATAAACACTGAGCACGCTCGCTGCGTGTGACGTCGTCGTGTCCTCTTCTGCGCATGCGGGACACTTTTGGCTCGTATGAAGTTCACACAGCAGATCACATACAAGTCGCATTGAACTGGAAACGTGAAGGAAGTCACAAAGAAATCCTCATTGAGCATCAAGTCCTGCAGTGTGAACGTAGCCAATCTGTGGGATTGTTCAGTCAGATAATACGCCGTCATCCTGATTGGTGACATTAAATGTCATGTCGGAGTCACAATCCAAGGCTGTCGCTATGTTAAGGCTGTTTTTATGGGTTCTGTTGGTTTTTCCTAAAAACCTGTCAGACAGCAGGTTTAGGATTGTTAAGGGTCGATTATCGAATCACGACTGTGTTCTTTATTCTAGTGAAGGCAGCGTACAGAGAGACTTTACTCTATATATGTTAATGTTTTATTCACTTTAAACAAAACAGAGAACAGCTGCCGTTAACAGTACGTTTTGCTGTTCTGGATCCGTATTGTGGTGGTTCGGTGTGAATATTTTATTAAAGCTGATATTTGGTTTGTTCTGTTTCAGATCTCCAGAAAAGACTTCGATGGCTTCAAGAGGCTCTTCCACAGATTCCTGCAGGTCAAAGGTCCATCAGTCGACTGGCCGAAGATCAACCGGCCGCCAGAGGAATCGGTAAGCACCACATATACGCAGTGACGCCGCTGACCGGAACTCAAGGCTTCATGTTGCTACCAATCCAAGTTGCAAACATCCACTGTGACATCCTGACTGCAGCTGCTTGTACTGAGTCTCTGCAAAAGGCATGTTGAAGTCATAGTAAAGGTCTTCAGGCCGCACACAGCAGGAGATCTGTGTCAGATATGGTCTTACCACTGTAACCGATCTGTCTGGTGTAGGTCAGGGTGGCCTCTGGGTGAAGCAGAAAGCATGCTGTGGTCACGTAGCTGCTTTGTAATCTGGTGTTGTCCTGCCATTACTTGAATTGTCTGACAAGTTCAGCATCAACCCTCACCGACAGAAGTTTCCCAGACGTTGTCACGTTAGTTGCATGACAGAAACTACACGTCTACTCGCTTGCTGTGGATCAGGGTCAACCGATGTGTGTTTTCAAGGGTCGATACCAATCATTAGCATTCAAGGGCACCAAAACCAATATTTGGAACTGATAAATATTTTCAGTAAAAATGCAAATCGATATGTCTTTATGTATTCTTTTTATTTCTCTTTAACATTTATCCTTCAGGGTTGGTAGGATGTTACTGGGGATGTCCTTGGTAGCTACAGATAGAACGAGGGGGCTCCACAGGAACCAGAGTGGTGCCGGTTTTAATGAATTTATTTGATCAGAAACCAGTTACAGAAAGGGATGATACCAGTACTGACAGTGGGAGACCTCAGACAGAGACCTGCTCTGTTTGCACATAGGCTCAAGCTGGCAGGATAAAGTTTGTCTCATGTCCAATCCGACTTCTTTGAACGTTTGTGTTTTCACATGCAGCTCCACTGGGTGATGTCCAGGTCAGTTCAGAACAGCTGTACACTGTAATATTATAGCAGACTGTCTGTCAGTGCTCATGTGCTGTGTCTGTATCATTACAAAAAAAGTCACGTTTTCTCTCCTAATGAGGTAAAATATTGTATTAGATGTCGTCCAACAGAACAGAATTCCTGTAAATGGTGTCCAAGCCATGGGAGCATCTTGGGCTTTGGGGTGTTGTGAGTCAGGTGTGTTGCAGTACGGAAACATCTAAAACCAGCAGGACAGTAGCTCACGAGGACCAGAGTTGGAGATCCCTGGTGTAGACAAACCAGCTGTGTCATTAAAGCTCAGTTGAGTCACTCCGTGCTGGCAGCACGTCTACAGTCCTGAAGTCATGTGGTTGCAGGTTTAAGCTCAGTCCAAACCCAGTGGAGAGTTTACGTCTTCATGTTTGAAGGAGCAAGGCCAGGAGCTCAGACCTCCAGTCTTTCCTCAACACAGCCTGCCTCTCTACTGACCTTCTTGTCGGTCTCCATCATGTGGGACTGCTCCTTTAACTGATTCAGCGACTACAGTGTGGAGATGAGCGTCGTACTCTGGCAACAAGCTGGTGGAACCAGATCTGGGAGACAGAACATTCAGGCTAAAGCCAACTATTTATCAGCATGCTGACA
>NW_007577762.1:1353104-1354354 GCF_000690725.1 Stegastes partitus
TTGGTGTTAAACCTGCTGTTCGCTGTCTGAGGGAACAACAACCTGCAGGTTCATGCTTGTCAGTGAAGTTGAGGTTGGCACAAAAATGAGTAGCTCGAATGAGATCAGGCAACGTGTGACATTTATAAACCACCGTTTTTCTCAAATAGTGAGTTTACTAAAATAACCACACCACGTTTTGCCATGCAGGAAGTTTTACTTTATTCTGAGGAGCATTTTCAGAGATTAGTTTATTTGTTCATTTTTTGCAGTTACAGCTAACAGCTAGCGGGAACAAAAAGGATAACCACAGAGCAATGAATAGACTGCATAAAGCAATACAACGCTTAAAAATCCATCGGTGTGAGATAATTAATAGAATCTGTAACAACAGTAAATGCTGACGTAGTCAAACGAGATGTGTTACTGAGACCCAGTGTCTTCCAGACGTATCATGATAGATGGAAACTGTCTGGTAACGTACTGCAAGATCCACATGAGAAAACATGACAACAAAATGCTTCATAAGTTGGTTCTGAGCAGGAGGCGGGTTAATACAGCTTCACTGAGGCATCGCACACCCAGAGGCTGTTGTTGTTGTTGGATGCTTGTTATACCACTGGAGTCAAACTGGTGTTGTGACATAGTGGAGGTTACATAATCTTACTCACACACACACACACACACACACACACACACACACACACTGTCTTTCCGTGCGGTGCTCCTAAAATACCCGGCTGAGTGAAGGTTAGAACTAAGAATAGTCTGACCGCCGCAGCATTTGAAAGTCTGGTTTTAGGCCAGGCGGACGCTGACATTTGTCTCCTGTGGGTCTCTTGCTGGGCAGCTGCTCGTCTTTACGCTCACATCTCCACCGGCCTCCAACCCAGTCAGTCGCACCGCTGATCACGGCGTAATCCCACAAGACATCACTGTAATCATGAAGTCTGTTTAAGGAATATGAACCGTTGTGTCTGTAGTGAGACTGTGTTTAGAGTGTGAAGGGTTTTTCTCACAGACAAATGTTTTAAACAGGCGTTTGACCTGAATCGTGAGCTTGTCTGGGATTTTGCCAGATCAGCACCACTCCCCAAACTCTTGCCAATAGGGTGAAATTAAAAGACGAACCTAGAAACGATCAGCCGTTAAAATCACCGTGATATTCTCTCTGAATAGTCACAGGATCTTGTCAGAACTTTTAGCAACACCCAGAGCCGGTTGATTTAGTCGGACTTCATCCTGAGGTATCTCCAGGCTCGAATTTAACC
>NW_007577762.1:1354510-1356846 GCF_000690725.1 Stegastes partitus
ACACACACACACACACACACACACACACACACACACACACACACACACACACACAGGGGTGTTTATGTGCTGCTGCTAAGCTTGAAAAGGTCAAAAGGTCATCGGTCCCAGAACAGCTCCTATGAACTGGATCTGCTCATAGAGTAGAGCTTAAAACCAGTTCTTTTATTGGACGTTACTTTTTAATAATGGGAACATCAAAAATTAAAAAAAAAAAAAAAAAAATCACCTTACCAACACAGTTTGTTCTGGTGTTACCATTAAATCTTTTGTCTGGACTGATTTCCAGCTCCAGAAACGTGAAGTGATGAACTTGTTGTGTGCTTCACTGTGTTTAACGTCACTCCACTGTGCTGTCAGCTGTAGTAACCCAGGCTGACTGTCTGATCAGAGTCAGACGTGGTGGTTCTGTTGCACAACAGTTTGCCGTCTCCTCCGTAAAACAAACTCCGCTGTTTGTTCAGTCCGACCTCGACCTGCAGCTTCAACGTCTGTCCTGCTCTGACTTCAACGTGCAGCTTTCTCCACATCATTCGGTTGTTTTGGACTTTAGCTTCAGCCTCTTGGTTTCTTTTAAGATATTTTTCATGTTGAGCATTTTACTTTTTGTTTTTTAATCTGAAATTGATGGTTCTGGTAATATCCGACGCTTTGAGAACGGCTTTGTGTGGTCGCTGCGTCTCTTCCAGGAGCACGGGGAGTGATGCTTAACCTGATTGGAGCACAAAGTTACCGTGTGCAGTTCCATCAGTGTGTTAGCTCACAAGGTGCACATTCTACTTGGAGCTAAAATTAATGGGAAAAAAACGTTTACTCACTGATCAAAGTGGACGTCATCATCATTACAGTTACTGAGGTACAAACCTGAATACAGAGGACCAAAAACTGAAAAAAAACAAGCTCACGAACAGCAAAAATGTGTTGCCTACCCAATGCACGACTGAATCTGGAGTCCCAAGTCATGAGTTCACCAGTGAATGAATAGCAAACAAGTCAGTCAAGCCCTCAAACATACCTCTCCTCATATCTCCTCATATCTCCTCATATCTCCTCATATCTACCTAATGATGTTTTCAAAATGACTAATTACAGATCTGACCTGAGCATTAAGGCATTGTCATTGTCTGGCTAACCTCGTACACTCACTCTGCGCTTCCACCAGATCCAGCCCTACGAGAAGATCAAGGCCAAGGGGCTCCCCGACAACATCACCGCCAGCCTCAACAAGCTCGCCGTGGTCAAACTGAACGGCGGCCTGGGAACCAGCATGGGCTGCAAGGGCCCCAAGAGTCTGATCAGCGTCCGCAACGAGAACACCTTCCTGGACTTGACCGTGCAGCAGATCGAGGTACACGAACGCCGCGGCGCCGCTAACCCTCAGAGGACGGGTCTGAATCGAGACTCACGGTTTGACCCTTTTTGTTTGTTTGTTTTCAGCATCTGAACAAAACATTCGGCACCGACGTGCCGCTCGTTCTCATGAACTCCTTCAACACCGACGAAGAGACGAAGAAGATTCTGCAGAAATACAAACATCACCGAGTCAACATTCACACCTTCAACCAGAGCAGGTGAAGCACAGGCACGCTTAATCATGTTAGAGACACGTATAGTCGGGTTGGTAGGGACCCAAGAACAAGGTTTTAATCCAGCAATAGGAAGTCATGAAGCCCCAAACCTTCCATCATTCTCTGTTCCTTTGGTTTCGTCGCAGGTATCCGAGGATAAACAAGGAGTCTCTGCTGCCAATCGCCAAGAACATGGGGATGAGTGGTGAGAACGCCGAGGCCTGGTACCCGCCGGGTCACGGAGACATCTACGCCAGCTTCCACAACTCTGGGCTGCTGGACAAGCTCATCGCTGAAGGGAAGGAGTACATCTTCGTGTCCAACATCGACAACCTGGGAGCCACCGTCGACCTGTTCATCCTCCACCACCTGATGAGTCAGCCGGCCGACAAACGCTGCGAGTTCATCATGGAGGTCACCGACAAGACCAGAGCCGACGTCAAGGTAGGCGCAGGTCACCTTGAGATTCCTTCGATCTCGTCCGGGTGGAAGGAAGCTTTGCTCAGCTTTCTCAGTGTTTCCTGTTTCCTCTCTGCAGGGCGGTACTCTGATCAAGTACGAGGACCACCTGAGGCTGCTGGAGATCGCTCAGGTCCCAAAGGCCCACGTAGACGAGTTCAAGTCCGTCACCAAGTTCAAGATCTTCAACACCAACAACTTGTGGATCTCGCTCCCCGCCATCAAGAGGCTGCACGAGAAGAACGCCATGGATCTGGAGATCATCGTCAACCCAAAGGTGGGGAACACCTTCTCCTGGAATACTTCAGA
>NW_007577762.1:1357761-1359981 GCF_000690725.1 Stegastes partitus
TTTTTGGAGCATATGTTGTTTTTTAAATATACAATCTTCAGGTAAAGTACTTCAAGCACCGTATTTAAATGTGGATCTTGAGTTTATCCTGAAGTCGACCGTTTATGGTCTGATGTTGGTGTTTGTTAACGAGCCGGTTTGAAGTTTAAGGTCCTGCCACAGCCGCTGCCTTCCTCCTCTGAACTTAAACCCTTCCGTCTCCCTGCAGACACTGGACGGCGGTCTGAACGTCATCCAGCTGGAGACGGCCGTCGGCGCCGCCATCAAGAGCTTCGATAACGCCATGGGGGTGAACGTGCCCCGCAGCCGCTTCCTGCCAGTGAAGACGTCGTCAGACCTGCTGCTGGTGATGTCCAACCTGTACAGCCTGGACGCCGGCTCGCTCACCATGAGCAAGAAGAGGGAGTTCCCCACCACGCCACACGTCAAGCTGGGCAGCTCCTTCACCAAGGTCAGCAGACCTTTAAATGAAGTTCTAACAGGTTTAATCACTGCACGTTTAAAGTTTAATCCCTGATTTAAAACCTGAGGCCACAGGACAAAACAACAGAGTCTGGGAAGTGTCTGACGGAGGTCTCTGGACATTATTGTTGTTTTCTGTTCTGCAGGTTCAGGAGTTTCTGGCTCGGTTTGAAAACATCCCAGACATGTTGGAGCTGGATCACCTCACCGTGTCCGGAGACGTCACCTTCGGAAAGAACGTCTCTGTGAAGGTAAACGACATGTCTGACCTCAGAGCTTCAGCACGGCTGGTCGTTGAGGAAGATGATTCCAAATTATGTAGAAACGTTAGCGAGCTAAATTACAGAAGAGATTCTCAATGAGAGTTTAGCAACAGGAAAGAAAAACCGTGCACTACTTTTAGACGTGTAACAGATGTTTGAGCGAAGTCCAGCCAGACGGGACAGGAGCTAAAAACCTGCATCGTTTGTGTTGACGTCAGCCTGATATCTGCAGACAGCTGCTAGCCTGCGTTAGCCACCAGCAGGAACACACTGAGTCAAGAACACACACGTCCACTCACATGTCGGCTCGTGTGTCACAGACGTATGACATAATATCTCGTCAACAAACAGTTCTCAGATCAGCGAGGCCGAGATACCCACAGTCACACCAGTCTGCTGATAGTCCACCAACTATCACTGCTGTTAGCCGCACACAGCCTTTGTGAGTGTGTTTTAATAACTCAGTTTCCACAAAGAAGACAGCTTCACGTACATCGAACATTCATCTAACACACAGTTACTAAGAAAAGGAGGAAATGCAAGGATGAGTCTTGAGACTTTAAGAAGAGAATCTGCATCATTTAACTACAAATTGTGATTAATCCAGAAATCTTTTCCATGTTCTTATATGAAGTGGGTAAATGTTTGGGTGAGCAGAGCCTTTACTGGTACAGTTGAATATTTATCTTCTTTAATACTGAACAGAACAACAAACCAGATTTCTCTTTAGAACTAAGTCTGCCTTCCCTCTGCTGCCTCCTCCAGGGCACCGTCATCATCATAGCCAATCACGGGGACCGGATCGATATTCCTGCCGGAGCGATGCTGGAGAACAAGATTGTCTCGGGCAACCTGCGCATCCTCGACCACTGAAGGCCAAACGTGCTTCCATCCAAAGCCATTTGCACCCTGAAGAGGCTGAAAGAGGTTGTTTGTTTTGCTCGCTGATGGACGGCTGTTACCTGGGGTCAGCCTGAGAGGGTCAAAGGCCGACCTGCTGCCTCCTGCCTCCTGCCTACGCAAGCATTCAGCTCATCATGAACACACCTGCTGTTACTGCAGACAATCAGAGTCTGAGCCCGCTGTCTGTTTCTCACGTCAATATAAACGTGCAATATGGGTCAGCTGAGCCTCCTGTGGTTTTTACCTGAACACACGACACTGAAGCTTCACAGAACCTCTCAGTTTGAAATACGTTGAAGTGGCAATGGTTGTTCTTTATATTGTCATGTGCTTGGTTGTCTGTCTCCGAAGCTTTCTTTACTCCAGCGTATGAAAGTCCTCCAGCAGCAGGTCTGTAATAGCTGGTGATGAGTAACAGGAGAGAGCAGTGCTGTAGCTTCCAGCCTGACCTGATGGTGGCGGCGTTGTCTCACTCCTTCAGCACCCAGACGCAATGACACGGGAGGTGTTCTGTCACAGCAACATGTGGAGCAGTGAGAGTGCCAAATTACCAAAATAAATCAATAAAAGTGGAAATAAAAAGAATTAAAGC